>NC_056725.1:963462232-963762232 GCF_019279795.1 Protopterus annectens
TTTTTATTTATTTATTTCACATTTGTTAACCAGGTTAGTCCATATGAGTTTGCAAACAAACCCATTTTCAGTGGAGGCCTGAGGGGAAAAGCCCCAGCAAACACAAGTAAAGATAAAGTGACAATATACAAATATTAAATAACAATCAGAATACAAACTAACTGTAAAAAACAAAAGGTTATTAACTATTTGCATTGCATTGATAGTAAGCAACCAATTTTCAGTAGAGACCCAAAGGGAAAGAGCCCCAGTAAACATAAGCAAAGATAAACATACAGGACAAAAACTATTAAAAATAACACTTCAAATACGAAATTAATTATAAAGAGAAAAACAAAAGAAAAAATTATGAACATTAAGGGTTGCACTGAAAGCAGTGGTGTAAACTTTACTACATATGAGAGTAAAAACAAAAAGATAATTGTTCAAAAGAAGGACAATGTATAGACATTGATAGGAAGTGGGGGGAAAAAGATAAATAGTGTGGAGAATGGGAGGGGGGAGAGAAATCAGGTGGCTATAGTAGGGGTATAGTAGTAGAGTTGAGGTTTTAGGAGGTTAGTTTAAACAGAAGTTAGTAACAGAAAAAGAACGTTAGGAAATGCAACAGGTTATACAGTAGGGCAGAATAAGACTATGTGTGGTCAAGGCAATGGCATAATTTCAAGTTTAGTGGATTGGATTTAAGCTCCTTTTTAAAACATGGAACGGAAAGGTTGGCTCTAATATGGAGAGGGAGTTTGTTCCAATTTAGTGAGACAGAGTGTTTGTAAAGGAGTTTGCCAATGTTCTTTTTGGGTTTGTAAACTGAGAGAAGATGCTGATCAGCACTCCAGAGAGGCTAGGGGGGAGAGTAGAGAGTAACATGGAAGGTGAGAGCAGGGCAGGTAGAGGGGTTGTTCAGTATGGAAAAGGTAGTGCGGAGTTGCGATTGTAGGAGAAAATGCAGAGATTCCAGCCACTGAAGTTTGTTTAGTGAGGGGCAGTGATGTGAAGAGATTGGTTGGTTTAGAATAAATCTGGCAATTTTGTTGCATGTTTGTTCCAGTTTCTGCATTGAGGTAGTTTGGATATTGGTAAGGATGGGGGAAGCGTATAGACGAATAGGTAAGAGAAATGCCTGCGCAAGAGTGCATTTAGTGGTAGTAGTGAGGAATTTTCTGTTCCTATAAAGTAGTCCACATTTTTGGTGGGTTTTTTTGATGGCCTGTGTATGTGCAAGTCAAATTTTTTAGTGGCTTTCTGGAAAAGACTGGACTCTAGAAGTGTTCTAGAGACAGCATCTTGGTCTTTTGTACAAAGCACCATGAACTAGATTTCTTTTTCAGGTTCTGCACAGGCTTTGCTAGGGTCATTTTCCAGTAGTTCCAGGATTCTTAATTTCTTCCTCCTCACTGTTTGTTTCTATGATATGGTAGTCTATCAAAGTAGCTTAGGCTACTTCAACAGTGAACTAATGCTGAATTTAGTACAGTTGTGTAAGTAAATTTCCCATTACAATATATGTTCTTATAGATCACTGTTGCAGTAACTGTACCCTCCTTACAACCATGCATTTATATATATATATATATATATATATATATATATATATATATATATATATATAAACAGATTTATATTTATCTATTTTTCTCTATTATACACACACACACATATATATATATATATATATATATATATATATATATATATATATTTGCATAAACCTAATTTTTCATAGTCAAAGTCAAGGTATTACTTTCGGAGTCAAGACTATGACCCAGCACCTTCTCCTCCCACACTTTCCAATTATTACATGAGATGGACAGATACTTATTTGACAGGTCATTAGCTTCACTACGGCACTTTGCTTTTGACAGGTGTTGTCTCTGTCTCCATGCTAATTTATTGGTTTTGAGGCATTTAAAATTTCTGCCTTTTGTTCTCTAGAACCCATGTACGAGTATGAATCTGTAGCCTTTGGATAATTTCCCATAAGAATATCTAGTGCCAATGTAAAGGAAGATGAACACTTCACATGGACTAAATAAGCTAAGGTTTCATCTTTTAAATTCAGGCACATACTTGTGCATTACCTCATATGTCCTAAAGTTTATTTTCTATGTATAGTCATTCTGTTTATCTATGTATGGTTCTTATGTTTACTTTGTATCTGGTGTACTTTGAATTCCACTTTGGAAGTAACATTATTTTTAAACCATCCATTCTAGTTTTGTATCCTTTTGTATTTCCATTTTATTTTATGGCTGTATAATTCTAATCTCATTCATTGATAACATTTTGAGATCTCACTTCTTCTTTCTCCTGTACAGAAATTGGACCCCCTAGGCTTCTTAGAGACTGTTTTCCTGTCGGTCTGGTGGATTTGAAATATTGCCTAAGTCTAGTATTTACCATTTCAAGCTTATGGTTTACATCCAGAATATTACTATATTTTTCCCAGTTTGTTCTTTTTTTTTTTTTTTACTAAGTGTGATGATGTCAGGTAGTGCCAGCTATGCCAGAAAGAGTAAGGCAGTGCATGTGTAACATATATCACCATATTTTTGTAAAGCATTTTATGTTATTTGTATATCAAACTGATTTGTACAAATGCTTGTGTTAAAAATGTATCAACAGTGGGTCCTGCTAGACAGAAAAGAAATATACATTTATGTCAGACTGTACTGTTGTAACTGAGGAAATGTATGTTAACAGATGATGCTGGAAGTGAAGGGGTTAAGCTCAGCTCAGCTTACCTTAAAAAATAGCCAGAAAATAAATTACTTTGTTTAGGCCATAAAGATTTTATCTCACAGGCCTGAATGCAGCCAGAGGTACAATGTCTGGGAAAGGCCTGGGTGGTGAACTAATTCCTACCCTGGGGTGCCAGAGAAGGGGTGTTTAGTCTCTCCAGGAAAGATTAAAGAGTTGGAATTGTTTTACAGTCTCCAGATACTGGAAGAAGCATTAGCAAAATCTTAGGTGTGTATTGTGACACATTTGTACTAGCTCCTGGTTCAGCTTCTAGTCAGGGAGGCAGTGTGGGGACCACAAAATTAGGTGACCAAATTTGATGTCATTCTATAGCCAGCACTGAAATTGTATTTAGATGTTAGTGAGATGTGATTGTGGCACTCAACACTCTGGTATTGGAACTAACAACAAAAACACTCATCAATTTCATCTTGCCTTGTTTTAGTAAGTAACTTAACTAAGGGAACAGTAATTCTTCAGTCAGTTAGGAATATAGTGAAATTCGTTAAATACTGTTTTTCTGTATCTGTATGAGTCTTTCCACCTATGTTATTTTTTATGTTTCCTGTGAATTGAAACTCCAGTGTTTATTTTAAGTAGAAGTTCAGTATTTTCATGTTTTGTTTTATTATTTATTATTAAATATATCTAAACCTTTCATTGTAGCTGGTCTTTTAGAAAATATTTTAACCCTTGAGAGTATTTGCATTTATTTGGTGACACTGTGGATTCATGCTCCTGAAAGTTGCAGCTTGGTTAATACTACCATTTGTATAAGTATTAATTTTACCAAGAGTAATTGGGTACCCTGGTAAGAACCTTAAAGTAGCTGGCTGCTGGCAGGGATTCTGCCTTATAGTCTGGGCGAAGGTGGCAGAGCTGGTAAATCTGTGCCAACCTTTCCCAGGTGTGTGTCTGCGTGTATGTATGTGTGTTTGTGTGTGTGTGTGTGTGTGTGTGTATATGTGTATATGAAAATCAAATCTCAAAGAGTACGTGTGTCAGCTGCTTGGAACAGGGACACAGTGCACTGGTTTCTGCAGACAGAAAAGTGGAGTCTTATTTAGGACCTGGAGAGGAAGTCTAGCCCCCAGGTCTGGAATTTGCTCCTTGTGTGCTCTTAAGGGAAATTGTGCTTGGTACAGAGAGCTGCATCTGAAAATAGTGTGTGTGTGTGTCCGTTTTTGTTCTAAGTGAACGTCCCCCACCGGTGTCAGTAATGAGGACTGAGGCTCCTTGATTACTGGCCCAGAGGAGGGACCTCACACTGAGGAATAGTGACACTGGATTTACTTTACCTCCTTTATCCAGACATATTGTACAGTCTTCATACTGTTTTATCTGTTTGTCAGTAGAATGCATTTAATCTTTTTTCTCACCCATAGTTCATCTTAAGAACTGTAGTTATTTCCAGTAGTTCCCAAAATTATTTCCTGGGATGCTCTCTACTTGTTTGTTATATGGACAGTGCCGTATACTCTTGTAAAAAGTTTAACATAGACCTGATCGCCTTCTGAGGTTTTCTTTCTGATCAATCTGCATTTATTAAGGACATGACCGTTTGAGAAGCCACCCCTAGAGTCTAAACTTAGGGGTCTGTCTTGAAAGTGATGAAGTTGGTAGTCACAGTCCTAGATGTAAAAGTTATTTAATGGTAAATCTGGATTGGCAGTTCCTTCTTTATTAACATACCCGCCCTCCCATTGTACAGTACACAAGATAGGAATGGAAACATCTAAACGACTTTGCACACAAGCTGACTTATCTGTGTTACCATTGTTTATTATATTGTAGTAATCTGTCCTTTGCTGTACCCCTTTTATAACTGACTGCAGAAAGGAATTTAAATTCCTTGAAATTCATGTAAGGGAGTGGGGGCATATTATCTGTACGTTTTTGAATATTGTTAAATTATTCTGATAGATGTAAATTTCATGCTAATCCATATGTGATATAACTAGCACTATACCACATACTGCTGTTTCTAATTTCTTTGTCAATTATGTTGTTGCATAATAGAAAGAAAGTCTAAATAATTTGGAATTTTGGGATGATTAGGGCCCTAGTCATCGGACTAGCCACAAAGAAGAAATATATTTTAAATGGTGACCCATGAACACTGTCCATTTAATTGACTTGTTCAGAGCCACACATTTTGCAAGTGGAAGTTGAGAGAATTAAACCCTTGCTAAAAGAGCTCATTAGCAGTTCAAAACCTTAACACTGAGTTCTAAACTGCTGTTGTTTCTGTATTAAAATACTGTTTATAGCCAAGAATGGGTTGATAATCATGATGACATATGAGATCATTTGGTGGGTAACCACTGTAGTTTTCTTTTCTGAATTACATAGTGATTGAAAACTGTTAAAATATTTATTGTATAAAAAATGCTAGATGTTTTTACATATGGAACCATTGTTCAACAACAATGTAAGTTTTTGGTTTGTTTGACAGTAGTGTTTAATGTGATAAGCCTGTTCCGTACAGCTGAATATTGTCCTGCATCAACTGGCACTATCTTGTCATGTTTTCTAAAGTTTCTGATAGATTTTCTATACATAACAAACTGAGAGATGCATATTGCAGTAAACTGTATAAGTTGACAGCTGTCATTGCCATTTAGAGTTATGAAGTGCTCATGGCCATAGTTTTCTTTTACAGATTATAGGAGGTATTCAGGCAGTCCAAGATATCATATTACAGAGGGATCATCGACTGTCCAAAGCGATGGTAACCATTGGATCTCTCCATATTACTCTTCTTGTCATGCATTTGGCTACCGATAAAGAAGTTAAAATGTAAGTTGCTAATAGTTTCACACTGATTCCTACTTTGAAACATGTTTAGGACAATCCTTACCTTTCATTGTGATGGCTGCAAAATAGTCCTAGCTTCATCTTGTGCCCTGTATTATTACTGCACGAATATCCATCTTGGATATTGGACAGAATAATTATCAAATGTTTACATATTTGGTGTTTGTTTTTCACTTTCTCTGTGTTAGCATTACCAAACATTTGGGCAACAGTGTTTGTGATGCAGTATATATTTAAAAAAAAAGAAAAATAGTCCATTATTCTCCAGTCTAGTCTGGATGTAAAGCTTGTGTACCTTCCCGACATTTAGATCACATGCTAACATTTATTTTCTACCAACTACTTATGCAGTCAATAAGCTTTTCCAGTAGAGCATTACATAAAGCTGCAATATAATATACTATAAACGCACAAGCATTACCTTTGTTTTTTTTGTTTTTTTTATAGTACCACATAGTATTGGTGAGAATTCCTAATCCTAGATGGGCGGCAGCTGTACCTGATTGATGGCTGAGTTCATACCTAAAAGACTGAATTTAATTTAGCAATAAATGTGACCTCTTTCTTAGTACTATAACAGTCCACATTCTAGGCAGGAATAACTTTTATCTGCTTTAAAGATGCCCTTTTTAGTTTCTGTGGTACTACAGATCTCTACTAGATCTGTTGGGTTTCACTGTGAATCGCTGAGTAAGATTTGGATGAAGCTACTATAGGATAGACTCAACTTGTCTTATGTTTGCTAGGACAAACAAAACAAGCAAGACCCACTTCATATCCCATGTGAGGGTCTTCTCTTTCCCCAACATCCCCTTATTTATATATATTATCTCTAGGGAGTGACTGACATTAGACTGACAATACCTACCTCAAATGGACAATATCAGAAAACACGCACGGAATACTACAAATACCCAAACTCAAGCATCCCAGTGTTAAAAAAAAAATCGGACACTAAACTATCTTTGTAGTGTTAGGGATAGGGTTATGGTTAGTGCTACTGTTAGGATTAGGGTGAGGGATAATGTTACTAGCTCTGATCCTAACACTAACTCTATCCCTAAGCATAATGCTATCCATACCCCTATACTTAACACAAAACAAGATGTACACCTTAGATTAAACCTAATCCTAAACCTAACCACAGTATTACGGCACATACACACACTAACTCAGAATAACAAAATGTTTGTGTATTTCCAAAGTATTTTAGCATTCTGACGCACTTGGATTCCTGCTTGTGAAATTGTGCACTTGACATTCTGCCTTTCAGCAGACTGTGTTTGGTCTATTGATAGGAACCCAAATCTGGGTCACACAACTATGAAGAAAGAAAGAAAAAAGTCACGCAAAAGGCAGTGACTCACTGTTGATGCTGAAATAAAAACAATGCAAGCAATTATTCTCTAGGAGAATTGGGACTTGCTGATTTGCCAGCTCATCAGTTTGTAACTTGACCATTGGTTGTTAAGTTGATCTGGATTTGATATACCAATTTTTAGGGAGTGCTCCATATACTAAAATTATGTTTTCTAGACTGCAGTTATGAACTTGGATAACTTGCTTCTCCTTTAATTTCTATGCAGGAGGCCACAATTGTCAGAGTTTTTTGTGTTTGCATGCCTGCATGTACAAATAACACAGCAGTCTGCCAGATGGGCTTAAAGTGAACATGATGGCCTGTTTAGCATTTCCTTTCTCTTAAGCTGCACTCCAACAGCAGTTGCATCTTTAGTTTGGGCACAAATTCTACCATTTCATGTGTAGTGCATCTGTTCCCCTTCACACTGATTAATCAGTCAGTGATGGGAATGAGGGTGTCATTGGTTTCTTGAAACTTCTAAAAGATGATGTAATGGTATCAGTCATACAAATGTTTTCAAATGAGTGTCTAAACCACCTCAGCATCGTTTAGCATGGATTTATTAAAGTATATTAAAAGAGAGAGGACCAGATTCATTAACTCCTACACTAAGTGTACAGCTGGACTCAAGAACATCCCACCAAATTTTTGTGCTTTTTAGTCACTCAGAAAGATTACACTAACTGTATATGTAGTGTGCACTTTGTAGTAATCTTTATGAATCCTACTCAATATTTAAGGCTGCAAGAAAATCTGTAGGAAAACTAAAATTGGGGGAAGATGGTGTGAATTATGCATGTGTTGTCTATTCACTCAGAAAGGTATACACTTAATGTTTACTTAATGTAGGCATTAAGGAATCCCAAGGAAAGTTTTGCTCTGTAAGCAGAAAGCACAGATGATTCTCCTCTCTGAATTGGCTGCAATAAAACAAAGTTAATAGTATGATTAAATACTGTTGTTTATTGGGAATTACATAAGCATGTAGTAAGTTTTATTTACCCTTGTCTGATGTCTGCAAAAAACTGGGAGACATACTGCATGAACACGTTAATGCTAGCCTGTACTTCAGCCTGTTCACAGACTTTTCCCGGCAGGCAGGTCTGAACATTCTGAGGTTCAGTGATGCATCACATCACTGTGACAGTTTGCAGATTGCTGTAAGTAGTTTTCCAAATAATCTGCTTACTAAACTATTACTTATATTGTTATGAGTCACGTAGCTCCAAAGAATAAGTCAACATAAGTGCTGAAATGATGTCCGCATGATTTATCCTATTTGTATTTATGTATGGTAAACAAAACAGGTTTAACTTTTCGGCTTTCCCCGGTTAGGGGTCGCCACAGTGGATCACCTGTCCGCTCATGATTGGCAGTGGAGTTTTACGGTGTCGAGTTGCCAGCCCGGTGCCCAACCTTCCACAGAAGGCACACACATGCACACACTCATGCCTAGGGCCAATTTAGAGTGTCCAATCCACCTACAGCATGTCTTTGAGATGTGGGAGGAAACCGGAGCACCCGGAGGAAACCCACGCGACCACAGGGAGGACATGCAGACTCCGCACAGAAGGCACCCCAGCCGAGAATCGAACTGGAGAGCCTCTTGCTGTGAGGCAGCAATGCTAACCGCTGCACCACCGTGGCCGCCTGTAAACAAAACAGGCTGTATATGCTTTATTTTGACTGGCTTGATACTCTGAAAATCTCTTAATCGGGTGGCCTGATACAGCATATGCTATTACTTTTACTCTCCCTTCCCATTTGAATCATGTTAGTTAACGGAGTCTTTTTCTTTTCATGCCAGCTGTCCCTTTCACTAGTACAACTGTACTTCAAACTCATTTTCTTTCTACAGTATACTCCATGTCACCTCTGCTGTGACTTGGCCTTGCCCATTATAATAAGGGCTGATATATTTTTTTGCATTCTCCTTCCAGTTTGACTATCCACTCTTGTATGGGGGGCTGGCAAGTCAGCTGCACAAATGGTTATCCTGCTAGTGTGCCATATTATTGCCCTCACATGAGGATCTGACCCTCTCATCTTTCCATTGTAGACCATTTCTGTTAAGATTAACAGGCACAACAATGGTTCAAGTCCTAGTTATAAAATAGACAGCAAGCTGTCCTTTGGGACAATCACCTATCCTCACCTCTCCCTATTACCCTTGGTGTCCCTCACGGCTCTATCCTAGGGCCACTCCTTTTCTCTATTTTCATTAATGATCTAAATATAAGTCTTCCTCAAACTACCTGCATACAATATGCAGACAACTCCACATTAATTTGTGCTGCCTCTTCTTCATCCGAGCTCCAATCCATCACCCAAACTGTATTTAACTTAGTAGAAAACTGGTTCCTTCAATGGTGTCTCCTCCTAAACACCAAAAAAACTAAATTATTGTTATTTACTCCAACACTAAAATCCTCCCCAGTAGATCTCACAGTTATATCCAACAATGGTACTGTCATAGCACCTGACCTAACCACCAAACTCTTAGGCGTAATAATTGACCACAACCTGAACTTTGACTCACATATTAACTCAACTATTAAAACTGTAAACAGAAAACTTGGTTCCCTTTACAGGGTAAAACCTTTCCTTACCCGTGAAGCCAGAACTACCATTGCCCATACCCATCTGATCTCTACCCTCCTCTATGCCTCCTCCATTTATACTAATCTTTCCAAAAGCAACCTTAACAAACTGGCAACCTCCTATAACAACATTGCCAGATTTACCACTGGCTCCCCATTTCGAACCCACCATTGTCAAAATCTTAAACAGCTAGGATGGCTAGAACTGCAAAACCAGCTACAATTTCAACAACTTACTATCACCCATAAGATTTTGTATCATCCCAGTAATACTCCTATTCTCTGTAGCCTTATCTCCCCTACAAAAATCTTACTACCCTTCGCTCAGCAGATAAATTACTAGTAACCATCCAGAAGTCCTACAACAAAGCAGGTGATTCTCTTTTCTCTAATTCTGTGGGGAAAACCTGGAATAGGCTTCCCAGCAAACTAGCATCATTTACATCATTACCTGTCTTCAAAAGACAACTAAAATACTCAAGTCACAATGGCTATGTCCATGTACTATTCCAGACTAACACTCCCCCTATACAGCATTACTGCATTCCTCCCTCCCAAGTAAGCTTCCTTACTCTGATTCTAGTCTTGCCTCTTCTGGTAACTACCACTGAGTATGTACTCTGTAACAATCAACCTGTTGTGACCACATGTGTTCCACTTTGTATATATGCTAACTTGTTTGTGTTTTTTTCACTTTGAGCGTTATACTTCAAAACAACTGTAATAATTAGTTTGAATCTGTTCTTTTTTCCTTGTCTTCTACATGATTGTCAAACCCTTTCTTATGTAAATATGCTTCTAGTAGTACTGCATTGTTTTGTAAACATTGTACTCATGTTCTTGATGTTAATCTCCATCAACAATGTATTATATTTTTATTTCCTGAATTTTTTGCGCAATTGGAGCTTATCTCCCCGGGTCTCTACTGAAAATGGACATGTATACAGTTGGACTAGCACGGTCAACAAATGCAAAATAAAATAAAACAAAAATAAAATAAAGATGATTAGCTGACCAGTGTAGCTTCCTTTGAGGTGGATAGGAATGAATATTTCTTTGCGTGATATTTTATCTGCTGAACTTTTAAGACCTTGGATACCTCTTTGTTTACATGTAGCATTCAATGAGTTCATCATCACTGGTACATGTATCCTAATGTTACAAGTCTGACCATTTTTTCCTACTTTAAACATGATAAGAGACATTGCTGCATTCAAACATTAGCGGCATATTATCTTTTTTTTTTCTTTTGCAGTGTAAATGCATATTTACATGACCAGCAATCTTTTTTACAATTGTGCAGTACAGTTCTCATGCATGGGGCATAAGTAACTTCTTCACCAGTCAGTTACTGTGCTTTTTTAGATTTAATTCCATGTAATACTGGTGTATCTGTTTTCCTGAAAGCTGGTGATAGTGGTGAATGTGCTATCTACCACCGACAATCAAACATGCACTTTTGTATGTCATAAGTTAAGCTTTAGTCCTTTTCACAATATAGGTGAATTATTAGTCATGTTTTTGAAGATATTCTAGCTATATACAATGACTGTTCTACTCAGACCTGGAATATTAATGTTAAAGTAAATCTGAAATAGTTTATGACTTTTACATTCCACAACTATTTACAATCAACCCATAGATTGCATGCATAATGCACCCGAGTACTATATCCTTATTAAACACTTGCCGACTAAATGACTTTAGTTGGTGGTCAGGTTGGGATTTACAATTCTTTTTCATTTGCTCTAAAATGGCAGGTACTATTCTCTTACATTTGAATAAGTGCATTAATAACGAGCTTAGTAGTTGAGTATTATTTCAGTGGCCTTAATTTTTTGGACAATTTCTGACTCTATTCCTTTTTTTTTCCTGTCCTGACATTCTAGTTAGTAGCTGTCCCATTTCTGCTATTTTTCCTTCTCAATTGTCTCATTCCCTCCATGTCCCCTCTCTGTTCACATTTTTTATTTCATTTAGTATCCCCACTATGTCTGAGATTGTAGGTGCTTCTTTTGATCACCACTTCTTTATGACTGAATAGCAGTTTTTTCCTAAAATGAAGCAGTAAGAGGATAGGATAACATTGGTTGCAATTGCAGCGATAGAAGGGCCTAGTGCTGTCTAGACATTTTCAGTGTGGCTGAATGCCTGTTATCTTTTGGTCCAACACAGTACAATTCAGCAAAACTTATTTTGTCAAAAATGTACAACCTGATGTTCTTCATGTTTCACTGTGGCAGCCATTACATTTGGGTAATCTGCTGGCAGGTTGCCCTAAGTCGGCCTGAATTCCAAAGTTTTTGGACCTGCGTCGGTTGCTGTCTCCTCTTCCATGACATCAGGTCGTTAGGGTTACAAAACAAGTAGCCGACGCCATTTTCTTTAGTCTTTCTTGCCGCGCGGTGCCCGAAGCAGAAGTATTTCGCAAGTGCCGGTCGACCAACTCCTGAAATATTCGAGTTTGAGTTTCAGAACCAAAGTCTTCACTAAAGCTAAGTATCCCGTTTGGAAACTTTTTTCTTGCTCCATTCCGATGTCAGAAAAAGTTAACAATTGTATTACTTGTGGGAAGCAAATACCTCATAAGGATTTCCATTTATACTGTTTTCCTTGCCTAGGCCCTGATCACAACGTGCCTGGCTGTCGGTTTTGTGCTAGATTTAACCAATGCACTATTAAGCGTTGGTATATTTTTGCCTCTAAGTATTTTGGAAACAGAGTTAACTACCCAGAAATGTCGTCGGATAGCAATCCGACTACTGGAGTACATAAAAAATGCAAAGAAAAGGACAGAGACAGACAGTCGAGGTCCAAAACCAACGACGAAGCTTCTCCTAAGCCAGTTTCTGGATCACTGGTACTCAGTGAGGCACTTTCGCAGCCCCTGATACCTGCTACTTTCGAGTCGCAGGCCCCTACCGAGACCCATGTGGAGTCCAGCATGCCGCGAGATACTCAAAGTATTGGACCCACGGATGTATCTCCCTCGGATGGGTCTGGAGTCGCTGAGCAGGCTCTGGCTTCTGAGTGTGTATTCAGGTCTCAACATTTTTATATCAAACCAACGACAGCTGCAAAACCAAAGGCAAAAGCAACTTCTAAAGCTAAAAAAACGACGCATGAGCCACGTGCACAGGCCGCTATGCCTAACAAACAGATGATCAAAATGGCTGAAGACCTTATTACCTTGATCAGGGGTTCCCATCCCCCTCCTGATGAGGCCTAGGCAAGACACTGATTATGAATCTTCAGATCAGGTTTCTATTTCTTCTGATTCCTCTTCTGATCAGGAATTATCTTTACCTCCCTATGAGGAATCTGATGCAGAGGAGTCTATTCCCTCCGCATCACCTCCTGAGGATTATTCATTTGGAGAAACCTTGCATACTTTGAGGGAGCATTTTCACTGGGAGAGTCAAGATTTCTCAGAATCAAAAAAGAGGCTCAGAGATTTCATTCTTCTCCCTCAGCACAGGCCTTTAGCCATACCCCCTGTTTTAGACATTGTGGATGATGTGTTTTCTGAGTCAAGCTGAACCCCTGACTCCTTACCTCCGGCTCTCAGCAATCCTGACAGATATTACAGGGTCCCTGACTCACACAAATTTTTATTTAGAAACCTTGCTGCTGATCCTGAAACTATTTTACAGGGTCCAAAGGGAGTTAAGGCCTCAACAGCAAAAAATCCTACCCCCTCTGACAGAGATTCAAGGGCACTGGATAGATGGGGAAAGAAGGTTTATACATCTGCAATCTTGGCTGTTAGGGTTTTAAACTGCCAGTTTCATATGCTCAAGTATCAACAACATGTTATGGGATTGCTGAAACAGAAAATGATGTTGATTTCTGAATGTGCAGAAAATAAAGAATTGCAGGAATTATTGCATGCAGCTGAACAAGTTGGAAAGCATACTTTGCAATGTGGTTTTGATTCCTTAGAGGCCTCCTGCAGGGCCGCAGTTACTGGATCTGTGATTAGGAGGCATGCCTGGCTAAAAGAGCAAAATTTGCCTGATCATGTTAAAGCTAAATTACTGGATGCACCTTTACAGCATGATACTCCGTTTGGTATTAAGGAAGAAGAGATTTTAAAGAAAATGGAAGACAAAGCTAAGTCTATGCAAACTGTAAAAGAATTCTTACAAGTGCAGCCACCGAGATTCAATAGACACTGGCCTACAAAAAATTGGTCCTTTCCTGTGTCAGACAGAGCTCAAAGGGGCAAATCCAGATGCCCAAAGGGTTGCAGATACCAGTCACAAGATTCTTACAGGTCAAAGCAATGAGGTGCTTCTACCTCCAAATCTGGAGGAGATAATGCGCAAACCTACAGGAAACAGTCACAATGAATTCCCTCTGCCTTCACCAAGCACTTACCTTTTGGCAGCACCCTTAGGGGTTAAATTAGCACTTTTTGCTCAAAATTGGCAGTTAATAACCTAGGACAAGTGGGTACTAAACATAGTATCACAAGTATACAAATTCCATTTCCATAGTCTGCCAATGGCAAACGGTTGGCCGGATCTGCCAAGAAATCAATGGGCAGAGGCACAGAAACAGGTTACATCCCTCATGGATATGGGGGCCATTCAGCCAGTACCAGAACAGGAAAAAGGACAAGGTTTTTACTCAAGACTGTTCTTGGTACCCAGAAAGGACAAGGCCTGGCGGCCAATACTGGATATATCAATTTTGAACACATACCTGGACATTCCAAAATTCAAAATGCTGACTTTGCAGCAGCTGCTGCCCATGCCGGGCAAGAATGTGTGGCTGGTGACATTAGACATAAAAGAGGCATACCTGCATGTCCCAGTAAGGGAATCGTGCGGAAGATACCTCAGGTTCTAGGCTGGCTTAATGCATTACCAATTCTCTGCACTGCCCTTTGGCTTATCTACTGCACCCAGGGTCTTTACAAAGTGCCTGGCACCAGTAATTGCTTTTTGCAGACAAAGAAGTATACAAGTATATCCTTACTTGGACGACTGTCTCATTCAAGCAGAGAAAAAGGGCATTCTTCTTCATCACCTGGCGTTTGTGAAAAGGCTTCTAACATGCCTAGGGTACACAATAAACAAAAAGAAATCACAACTGGTACCCTCTCAAAAGATAACATTCCTGGGTGCAAGCTTGAATACAATTGCCCAGATGGCTTACCTCACGCCAGACAAACAAAGGCAACTGACTGCTTACTTCAAACTGATGGCAACAAAGACCCAGTTATCTGCAAGACACACCCTGCAGGCTTTGGGCTTCATGGCATCCTGCATCCTACTAATTCCATATGCAAGACTGCATATGAGGAAACTTCAATGGTACCTAAAAAGTTTATGGAGTCAACATTATCACAGTCTGGGAACAATGATTCCTTTCATTCCCTGCCTACAACAGGAGTTTCTATGGTGGGCAAAGGCATGTCACCAAAACATGGGACGGGCCTTCACTCTACCCCCTGCCAGCCAAACCTTAACAACAGACGCATCAGATTATGCATGGGGGGGCCACATGGCGGGAAGATGCATTCAGGCCATATGGACCCCAAAACAAATGCATCTACGTATCAACCAAAAAGAGATGCTAGCTGTTCAAAATGCCCTAAAAGCCTTCAAGGACTTACTTCATCCAGGACAACTACTGATAAAGACGGAAAACACCACAGTTATATGGTATATAAACAAGCAGGTGGGCACGCACTCATACCCCCTTTGCAGACTACCCATGGCACTGTGGGACACAGCTTTGACTTACCAAATACATCTTCAAGCTCAATTCCTGCCAGGAAAACAAAATACTCTGGCAGACGATTTAAGCAGAAACCTTATGGACCCTCACGAGTGGAAACTAGATCCACAAGTCTTCAGCATGATAACAAAGAAATGGGGGAGCCCGGACATAGATCTATTTGCCTCTCCTCAAAATTATCAGTTGAAAATATTGTGCATAAGGACTTATCACAGACAAGCATGGAAAGTGGACGCCCTATCCTTCAGTTGGAAAAACCTATCAGTTTACGCCTTTCCTCCTCTGCCTCTTCTTCCCAGGGTCCTACTAAAAGTCAGACAAGAGAAACCAAAGATGATACTAATTGCCCCGGACTGGCCCCGCCAATACTGGTACCCAATCCTAAGGAACTTGTCTCAATACCCAGCTTGGACCTTACCTCAAAGACCTCAACTACTGTCCCAGCAAAGCAATCGGATCCTGCACAATCAACTCCACACACTGAACCTGGCAGCATGGCTGATCATGTAGTTATACAAACAACACCTCTCAGTAAAGCTGTGATGGATGTCATTTTGGAAGCCAGAAGGCCTAGTACTAGAAAATATTATGCTGATAAATGGAAGAGATTCTGTGCTTGGAATCAAGCACAAGGTACCGATACAGCAGAACCAAATATTCCTCAGATATTACAATACTTGACTAAGATGCTTGACAAAGGCCTAACTTTCTCATCAATTAAAATCCATGCCTCTGCCATTTCGGCTCATTATAATACAGAGCCACCAATCTTTTCTCATCCTTTACTAAAGCAGTATCTTAGAGGAGCCAAAAATTTAAGGCCTCCTAGAAGATCACCAATACCTGCATGGGACCTCAATTATGTGCTGGAAAAGCTCACCCTGCCTCCATGTGAACCAGCAGCTAATGCTGATATAAAGTTCTTATCATGGAAAACAGCTCTGCTACTAGCAATTACTTCAGCAAGAAGAGACTCAGAGCTACAGGCCCTCATGGCTGTGGAGCCTTTTATCATATTTTATCCAGACAGGGTGTCTCTGAGGACCAATCCTTCATTTATGCCTAAGGTGGTTTCCAGTGTGGCTCTTAACAAAACTATTCATCTGCCAACCTTTTATCCAAATCCACAGAACAAGGGGGAGAGAATTCTGCATTCCTTGGATGTACACAGGCAGCTAAGATTCTACTTGAGCAGGACTAAAGCTCTAAGAAAAACTGAGCAATTACTAGTGACATATGCTGCAGGAACAGAAGGGAAGGCTATTTCAAAGCAGACTATTTCAAAGTGGATAAGCCACTGCATTCGTTTCTGCTACTTGCACCATGGCAAACGTGCCCAAGGGCATTAGGTCTCATTCCACCAGAGCTGCAGCTACTTCAGCAGCCTTTCTCAGAGGAGTACCAACCAAAGACATTCTAGAGGTTGCTACTTGGAGTTCTGTTCACACCTTTACAAAGCATTGTCATTTGTCTCTCTACTCTAAGTCCAGGGCAGGCTTTGCCACTGCAGTTCTGCAGGGCCTTATAGCAGCACCTAATGCTGTTTAGTTCCAGCCTCCCATCCATAGCTTTGGGATTCTACCCAAATGTAATGACTGCAACAATGAAACACAAAGAACTTAGCACAGTTGTGTACACTTACCACAAATGTAGATGTTCAAGTATATTCACTGTTGCAGTCCAGGTTACCCGCTCGCCATCCCCCTTTCATCCTGGAGTTTATCTTTCCTTCTCTATCTTCTACAACCTATGTGGTATATTTGCTTGTAGATGAAGGTAAAGTTTGTATTGATGCATGTACATATAGTTTATATATATATATATATATATATATATATATATATATATATATATTTTTTTTTTTTTTTTGCTACCCTTTTAGGGGCACATGACATCTGGGGCAAGAAAAACTAAAGAAAATGGAGTCGGCTGCTTGTTTTATACCGCTGATGACCTGACGTCATGGAAGAGTAGACAGCAACTGATGCAGGACCTAAGACTTTGGAATTCAGGCTGACTGAGGGCAACCTGCCAGCAGATTACCCAAATGTAATGACTGCAGCAGTGAATACACTTGAACATCTGCATTTATGGTAAGTGTACACAACTGTACTTTCTGAGGTTGTGTGACTTTAGATTAAGTTGTTTTAAGGGGAGTGGCAGATCTTTATATGTATTTTTCCTGCTTTTGTTGAGGAAGAACTTTAAGTGAAATGGGTATTCCCGAACCATGCCGTAACCTAGCTATCTTTTAACTAATATATGACGTGCATCCCAGTTCTGACCGTCTTACAACATTTTTAGACCACATGCTCATCACTGTCTTCTGGTTCCTGCTGGTTGCAACTCATGATGTTAATGCAGGGATTCTCAACACATTGGATTATCTGAGAACATGGATAGTGATATTCATGTGGCATTTTGGCATGTCAGCAACTTGGTTCAAACCCCTCCTAATGATGCAGAGTTCTTGAGATCTACCTTTTCTGATAAGTGTGAGAAGACTGGTGGAACCAAGATCCCTTATGAGAAGCATGACTTTTGTGCCATAATACATTTCTGTCAGCTTCCAGCCATCATGGATAAACAGTCTATCCCACTATCCCTTTTGTGGAAAAGGAATGCTCTGGGCCAGTTCCTTTTCTCCATCTGAAGAGGTCGCCTGAAGTGTAGGCTTATGTGCTGTTGTCATACTGTACCTGCTTGGCCTGCTGTGGTACTGGTGGAGCTGCTGACTGCAGTAAATGTTACAGTACGTCACCCTCAGTATAAACCAAGGATGCTGTGAGGGGATGAGGGATGGGCTGTCTGTGTGAGTAGCAAGGCACCTGAATATTGGTAGCTGAAGAGAGGCTGTCCACAAGGCTTAGGCACTTACTTTGAGACACTTTTCTGGCGAATATTACACAGAACTTTAGCACTTTCCATTCCAATACTATCACCTGTAAGTAACGTTCCTAACAGCAGTTTCAGTGACGTTATTCCTAGTCACAGTAAATAACAGAAGGCAGATGTAAAAAGGGGGATTGATAGTTTGTTTTCTCATTTGTCTTATCTCTTAGAAGTCCTGCTTGGATTTGCTATGCACAATTGTTTATCACCTTTCTCTTTCTATCTGTACGTTAACCCTAAAATAATCATATTTTCTGAACTCTGTAACTCTATATATGAAATTCAAAAAAGTGGATTCTCATTTGTTAGGCATAACCTCTAAGCATGGCAGTCTTGGTGCAGTTATTCATCTAACTTGGTTAATAAGTAGGTCAATCACCACTAAACATTGCTGTGTCATGCTGGAAAGAGAAAATGCTGTTGTCTTCCCATTGTACAGAAGCAAACCCAAATCCACACTTAGTTACTAAAGGTCATATTTAGTTACTGCAGTTCTTACTTAGTTACTGTGGGTCTTAGTTACTGCAAGTCTTAATGTTAACTGTCACGTCTTACTAAGTCTTTAGAAAGTTTGTAGATAAATCCTGACCTTTGTTAATTTGTCATACCTTTCAACCTGGAATCATAAAAAAAAAATCTGTACAAAGGCCCATGAAAAACAGGTACAATTGGCCAAAAATCTGTACGTTGATTTACATAACATTTGCATACATAATTATGTAACCCTGCCTACTCCAGTGGAATTGCAGGATACCAACTTTTAAACCCCAATTGAAGAACAGACAAATATTAAACACCAAGTAAACAGAAGACAAAAGTATAGCTCTCAACCTTCCATCTCCAAAGTGTGGAACAATGCTTCTCATAATGTGGAACAAGTGGGCAAAATATAGAACACTTACTAACAATTTATTAAGAAATTCAACTAGGCATGTCACGGCATGGTTTAAATATGCTGTTTTGTACTTATAAAAGGTTTTTATTGGTGAATTAATATGATTCGGTATAATTTGTCATGGATATTAGTTTAAAAAATTCCTGTCAATAAATGTGTGACTGACCTTTTCAGTGTGGAACAATATGGAACATGAAGGTTTTAAGACTCCAGATGGGGAACATTTATTCTAATAAGGGGTACTTGAGAGATCTGCTTTTACTTGACGCAGCTGGGACCTTTCTGAATATTGTATAATAAGATACCATGAGCCATGTCCCTTTTTACAAGAGCACAACTTCACGATCATATATTGTAAGTTGTCAAGGAAAGATAAACAGCAGTTTTTCCTAAAATTAAGCAGCAAGGGGATAGGATAACATTGGTTTCTTCAGTCAGGCCAGCAAACAAATCAATGGCTGTCTGTTATAATAACATTTTATTGAGTCAGACACTGTGTATTAACGTCTTGGCAATTAAAAGTCTATTACAGATTTACAGACATACAGAAAACACCCTCAGCTTGTCTAAGGCAAATGTCATCAAGCTAGCTAAAATAACAAGACATATCAGTCATAGGCTCCTAGTCTCCTGCCAGGAATTCAGAAAAGCAGAAGAGCTTGGCTTATTCATTATAGGCAGAGTGACTTGTCATCATTTATATTCTGTAAAATTAATTCCATATCTGTTTTTAAATGACTGTTGTCATTCACTATAAACCGCTGTCAGCAATGACTGAATACAGCCATGGCAGTCAAAATGGCAGACATACAATGGCAACTACAAATAAAGAAAAGCAGCAGCTTTCCACAATGTCTTTACTGCTTGCCAGCAAGTTCATTTCACAATGCATTGATGCTGAACTATTTTATACAGAGAGATGTCATTTGTTAACAGTTAGATTTTTGGATACCTTAGTAAGTTGTTGCAAGGACATTACCACCAGACAAAAACTCATTTGCTAATTATTTTTAAAATGAAATAAACACATAAACACACATGCCGTACATGCATGCGCACACGCGTGCGTGTGCACACACACACACACACACACACACACACACACACACACACACACACACACACACACACATATATATGCATACATACACACACACACACACACACACACACACACACACACACACACACACACACACACACACACACACACACACACACACACACACACACACACACACACACACCTGGCAAAAAGACATCTTTATAATTAATTTCAAAAGTACACCTGTCATGTTGTCAGTAGGCATCAAATATCGACCTGTCAGCATAACACAGTGTTGGAAAAACCTTTAATATTCTGATTAGTAACAACAAACAAAAAAAATAAAAACTGCTTTGAAAATGGATACCACAACACTGTATATCCATTATTACTATATAACATATTGTGTGCAAACAACTACAAATATAAAGCATTTAATTTGTGAAAACCAGCCAAAAATTAAGCTCATTGAGCAGAAGACTAAAGAGGCATGGACATTTAAATGTCTTCCCAAAAGACGTTCACCTGCAGACCATGTATTACAAAAATATATGGCATGAAAACTTAAACTATCAAGACGCTGTCATCACATATTTTTTGGATGTTCCATTTTGTTGACAAAAGAGTAGCAGCTCTTTTGCCTTTCTAACTCAGAGCTCTCTTTAAATCTCCTAAATATAATCTGCTGATGGCCTTTTTATGACCCAAGGATATTGAAGCAAAAATTTGGAGTGTTTCTCCCTGGGCCTCCGCTAGTCATACTTTTGCAGTCAACAAATGTTAAGTAAGTAAGTAAAAATAGTGGCTAAATTGGGAATTTCTTACTAAAACTACTGTGTATTTTGAGTGGACAGTGAGTGAATGAGCTACTGAGCTTAGGTATGCTATAGTCTTTTACCTAGAGATGGAAGTCAAGCTAGCCACTGGAGCCGGAGATAAATTTTCTCATCCTCATCGACCACCTGTTCTGTGACCTGTTCCTTCCTTCCTGATTCCTGGGCTGGCTGGGAGTGGGGGACTCATAGTGGGGAGACACTGACTAGGTGGACCTGTCCGGAGTGGACTCAGGGCTGATTGCAGCAGTTAGTTAGCACACACTACTGCATGCAGAAAAGGTTAAGAAATCCTGCTTCCCAACTGTTGTTTTCCAGATCAACATACAAATGTTTGTAGAGGAGGTAAACACAAATGGACATATTCTGAAAGCTCTCAGCGCAATTTTGACTGGCCGGCAGTAGGCCTAACAAAGCTGATGTCATCGTGCACCCCCCACCCCCACCGAGATGACATCAGCAGCAACAACTTCAGTGGGAAAAATCTGAAGGAAAAAAACAGGAAATTATCAGGAATTGTTGGGACCACTCAGGAATTTGTGGCACCTCATTATTTTGCCCTCAAAATCATTACTGAGGAATTCAATATGGTTGACAGGTATGTAATTTGTAGCACTTTCTCACATACTATTAAAATGGCTTTAGTCCTGGTCATGATGTTAATGGCAATCTTATTAAACATATTGATTATATCCAGGTAGATCTGGTTTGTTATCAAATGGGGGCCTAGGCAGAGTAATGGACAAGCCCCCCCCCCACCAGCCATTCCAGTGTCCTGTTACTTGACTGCCTCTTCCCAGTTACCATAAACACTGTTCAAACCCATCAGTGTGCATGCTATTTTTCTCTTATTTGCTTTTGCTGGATTTAATTTAAAACATTTATTTAAAATTTTAGAGCACAAACAGTGGTGCCATTTGTTAAACAAACCAAGGTATCACGCACGTGGAACTGGCGTGCACGGTCCCAAAAAACGAGAACAAGAAAACCAAAAGCAGACCAGCACATACAGGATAATAAAATGATATTTATTGCTCCATAATAGTACAAACAAATCAGCAGTGGTAAAAACCTCTGCTGAAACAGCAAACCGGTTTTGGCTAATGTTAGCCTTTCTCAATGCCAAGTATGAATTAAAGTAAATGAAAAATTCCACCATGTTGGAACCTATATATAGTCCCTCTCTTAAAGAGATATAACCCATATGTAAATTGAATATATGTGTTTGCAATATACACCACATATTAAGAAAACCAATACCCATATTAAACAAAAATATATATATCCTGCAAAAACATATTGCAGATATGAAAAATTTTTTTATAATAATCTCAACAATATTATATTGTATAACAGATATAATACCATGTGAATAACCTGCCATTCTGAATATATTACAACTACAAATACATATATGGCTGGCATATATTATTTAGTAAAATTAAATAATGCCAGCCATAATGAATATTACAATATTGCATATTGCATGGTTATTTACATATTTCAAAAGGTGAAAATAGGATAAAAATTTTTTATTTAACTTAATATATTGGTTCTGATGTATTTAATCCTGGCCTAAAAAGACCCCCTAACCTAATGATCCATTTATTCTCCATATCATTAAGTTTCTGATGCCATCCTGCTTTAAATTTGCGATGTAGAATAATTCTATCTATGATAATAAATGTGAAAGTAGCTGAAGGGTGTTCCAGGGTGTGTTTGTACAAAGCATTAGTAGTGCGTCTGTTCCTAATGGCACTCATGTGTTCACATATTCTCAATTTGACAGACCTGGAGGTCTGTCCGACGTAAAATGCAGAGCAATTACAAGTGGCCAAATATATGGCCCATTCAGAACTGCAATTAGCAAATATCCTGATATCAAAAACCTGAGATGTATTTTTACTGGAAAATTCACTGGTTTTGGGCATATATTTGCAAAAAGAACAATGGCCACATGGAAAGCTCCCTTTAAGTATTTGTCCCCCTAAAGTGGTTTGTAATGAATTATGTGAAGTGTATCTCTTGTAATGAGTGAAGAAGGAATTTAAATTTCTACCTCTGCGGTAGGAAAAAGAACATTGCTCCGGTAATATACGGTTCAAAATTTCATGTGACCGTAGAATATCCCAATGTTGATTGATTATCTCAATAAAACGATTGGTATTAGCCCCATATGTAGTAACTAGCCTCAAAATGGACTTATTCTTTGATCCAGACACAGTCTGTTGCTTAGATTTATATTGTAATAAATCAAAACGTGATAAATGGTTAACAGTCTTCAAAGATTTGGAAATGTGGTATGTTTTATATCCACGATCAACAAATCTGTTGACTAGATCATCACAAAAATAGAAACAATCCTGTGGAGAAGAACATATCCTTTTCATTCTCATGAATTGAGATTTGGGAATGTTGTGGATGATGTGGCGTGGATGACAGCTATCCGCATGTAACAGAGTGTTATACTGAGGAAATTTCCTATGAACAGACGTGGCTAGAGTATGATCCTCAAGTCTAGTAACCAAAACATCCAAAAACACAATGCTTCCATGTATATTAACCAATATATTAAGTTAAATAAAAATTTTTTATCCTATTTTCACCTTTTGAAATATGTAAATAACCATGCAATATGCAATATTGTAATATTCATTATGGCTGGCATTATTTAATTTTACTAAATAATATATGCCAGCCATATATGTATTTGTAGTTGTAATATATTCAGAATGGCAGGTTATTCACATGGTATTATATCTGTTATACAATATAATATTGTTGAGATTATTATAAAAATTTTTTTCATATCTGCAATATGTTTTTGCAGGATATATATATTTTTGTTTAATATGGGTATTGGTTTTCTTAATATGTGGTGTATATTGCAAACACATATATTCAATTTACATATGGGTTATATCTCTTTAAGAGAGGGACTATATATAGGTTCCAACAAGGTGGAATTTTTCATTTACTTTAATTCATACTTGGCATTGAGAAAGGCTAACATTAGCCGAAACCGGTTTGCTGTTTCAGCAGAGGTTTTTACCACTGCTGATTTGTTTGTACTATTATGGAGCAATAAATATCATTTTATTATCCTGTATGTGCTGGTCCGCTTTCCATTTGTTAAACAAGACAAAACAGTCTCACAGTGAAAATATACTTAGCATGAGCAACAATAAACTTCTCTTCCCATAAAACTCATATTCACTGAAAATTCATCTGGCTAGTGATGGATTAAGTTACTTTGGGCCCTGGGCTGTTTTCAAAACATAAGCCTGTCACCCACATTTTTAAGACCATGAATAAATGCATGTTTTCTTTGATTCACCTTCCTAGTTGTTTTAAATTATATTTCCTCTTTAATACAGCAACATTTTTGAGAGTGGATTTTAAATATGTAGTTTTGAACATTTTTTTCAAGTAAAGAGTAAAACAAAATATATGAACCAGTAATGACAGAAGTACCCATTTTAGGACATTTCAGCCATAAAAGGCCACTCAGACCGCTGTCATTATAATCCACCAATATTCCTACTCAACAGTTATAACCACTTTATTCCAGTTGGCTTTACGCAAAAGCAAATTTGTCCTGCAAAGACAGACTAATGACTTTTCAACTTTATCAGCTCAGCAGGTCGGACATTCTTATCCACAGACATCCCCCAAGCCCATCAATTATAGCTACATTGTCAATTCAATAATAACAATAATAATGACCAAAGTCACATATCTGTAATTTGTGTCACATAACAATGGGCAAAACATTCCAACTGAATTCACTGACATGCAGAGCAGTTCTGCAAAGCCAGATTAATGATGGTTTAAAAATTACCAAAATGATAAGAGCAGAAGGTACTTTCAGACACAGAGAGACCCTCCCCCTCCCAGCCAGCAGTTATAGATACTTTGTTGTACACTCTTTATTGTAATACAGGAATCTTATTGGTAGCTTTTGGATGAGCTACGTATAAAGATTACTAGCATCATATAAGATCCAGCCACGTGCAGCACAGTTTAAACAGAAGAGTTTTTGTGAGAGCACAAGAAATATTAACTGCCTGATAACAGATGCTAATTCAGTATGGTCATTCTCTACAAAAGTGAACATCATCTGAATAATTCCACATTAAAGTGAACTATTACTAATGCAGAGGTTGCTGTTGGCAAACAACTTTGAATTTCAGTGCTTCATCTACAAAAACAGTGCCTGCTGCCCTTGAAGAATAAATTACCTATACTGCATTTAAAAACTGTTGTTTTGGAGATATTGCCATAACACGCAACAGGGAATGGCTGGTAAAAAGTGGCATCAGGTTCATAATTACAAAGCAGTCAGTCCTGGAGCCCATATTCCCAATTGCTGCAGTGCCCTGTCTGGTTGACTGACTTGCTCAATGTCACACATTAAGTAAATGAAAGTGGAAAGATTCAAACCATGTAGCCGTGCCTCAGGAGCAGCTCATTAACAAGTCAGAGTTTTAGTCCTCTCTGCTAACTGCCAGAGTAGGAGTTTTTAACTAAATGCAGAAATACTTTATAGTCCAATCTTGTAAAGAAAAACAATGTCTACATAATGGATGTTGCAGCTCAGACAGTTCTAATAATCACTCTTAAGTAATGCACTGTTTGACCTGACAAATATCAACATATTTGCAGTTCTGTAGGTTGTAAAGAAACTACTGCAAAATGGTCAGCTGATGTTCTTCGTGTTTCACTGTTGCAGTCATTACATTTGGGTTATCTACTTGCAGGTAGCCCTCAGTCGGCCTCATTAACAAAGTCTTGGGTCCTGCGTCAGTTGCTGTCCCTTCTTCCATGACATCAGGTCGTCAGGTGTATAAAACATGCAGCCTACGCCATTACGTCAGTCTTTCTTGCCGTGCGGTGCCCGAAGCAGAAGCAGTTTGCAAGTGCCGGTCAGCCGACTCTGGAAATTTTCTTTTTCGAGTTTCAGAACCGAAGTCTTCAACTAAAGCTAAGTACCCCATTGGGGAAACTTTTTCTTGCTGCTTACCGATGTCAGTAAAAGTTATTAATTGCATTACTTGTGGAAAGCAAATACCTCATAAAGATTTTCATTCATACTGTATTCCTTGCCTAGGCCCTGACCATGACGTACCTTGCTGTCGGTTTTGCGCTTTATTTAATCAGCAAACTATCCGTCGTCGGTATATTTTAGCCTCTAAATATTTCGGTTCTCGGTTTAATTATCCAGAAATGTCGTCGGTTAGCCATCTGACTACCGGGATTCTGAAAAAACGCAAAGATAAAGACAGAGACAGGCCGCCGAGGTCCAAAACCCAATGACGCTTCTCCTAAGCCAGTTTCCAGTTCGCCGGTACTCAGTGTGGCGCTTTCGCAGCCCCTGATACCCACTACTTCTGATTCGCAGGTCTCTACTGAGACCCATTCAGAGTACGGTATGCCGCAAGATGCTTCAACTATGGAACCTGCGGATGTCTCTACCTTGGATGGGTCCAGAGCCGCTGTGCAGGCACCAGCTTCTGAGGGTGTATTCAGGCCTACGGACTTGCATATTACATCGATGCCTCCTTCTTTACTTAGGCCTAAATGTCGATCCATGCCTAAAAAACAGATGCCCAGGCCACATGCTCAGGCCTCTATGCTTAAAAAACAAATGATAAGAATGGCTAAAGATCTAATAACTCAAATCAGGGGTAGCCACCCCCCCCCCCTTCAAAGAGGCCTAGGACTGAAGTTGATTATGAATCTTCTGATCAGGATTCTGTTTTTTCTGATTCTTCTGCTGGTCTGGATTTGCCCTTATCTACCTATGAAGATTCTGATGCAGAGGACTCCATTCCCTCTGCTTCCCCTCCTGAGGATTTTTCTTTTTGGGAAACCTTACATCCTCTAAGGGGGCATTTCCACTGGGAAAGCCAGGATTTTTCTGATTCAAAAAAGAGACTTAGGGATTTCCTTCTCCTACCTCAGCATAGGCCTTTAGCTATTCCTCCTGTACTAGACATTGTTGATGATGCTTTTTCGGAATCTAGTTTGGCCCCTGATTCCCTGCCTCCTGCTCCCAGAAAACCTGACAGATACTACAGGGTCTCTGAGTCCCACAAGTTCCTTTTTAAAAATCCTATTGCAGCTCCAGAGATTATTTCACGGGGGCCCAAGGGCAGTAAGGCTACTACTGCTAAAAATCCTACCCCTTCTGATAGAGACTCCAGGGCACTGGATAGATGGGGTAAGAAGGTTTACACTTCTGCAACCTTGGCCATTAGGGCTTTAAACTGCCAGTTTCATATGTTAAAGTATCAGCAACATGTTATTGGGCTGCTTAAACAGAAAATGGTGTTGATTCCTGACTGTGTGGAAAATAAAGAATTACAGGATTTAATACATTCTGCTGAACAAGTTGGAAAACATACTTTGCAATGTGGTTTTAATTCATTAGAGGCCTCTTGCAGGGCTGCTGTTACTGGGTCTGTAATCAGAAGGCATGCTTGGCTTAAGGAGTAATTCATAGATTAGTACTAAACTAACTGCCCTTACGGGCCATTGTAAAGCCTAACCAATTATCCTTGACGAGACTCAAACCCCTTGTGTTTGTAAAGGTAAAACCTTTACCCATTAGGCCACACCCCCAACCCAATCTTTGCCTGATCATGTTAAAGCTAAATTGTTGGATGTTCCTTTAAATCAAGACCGCCTGTTTGGCAACAAGGCTGAGGAAGTTCTTAAAAAGATGGAAGATAAAGCTAAATCTATGCAAACTGTTAAAGATTTTTTACAAGTTCAGCCTCCTAGATTTAGTAGGCACTGGCCCTCTAAGAATTGGTCCTTTCCAGCCCCTTCCAGGTTTTCTCAAGACAAACCCAGACACAGCAAAAACTACAGGTTTCAGTCCCAGGGAACACACAGAACTAAGCAGTGGGGGGCCTCCACTTCCAAATCTGGGAATAATAAGACTCCCCCCCCATGGTAAACTGTCTCAATGACTTCCTTTTAAAATTTCCAAGCACTTATCAACTGACTGCCCCTTTAGGGGGAAAGATTGCTCTTCATGCAAAGAATTGGGAACTCATTACCCAGGACAAATGGGTTTTAAATATAGTGTCCCAGGATACAGATTTCACTTCCACATGTTGCCAACACCAAGCGCGTGGCCGGACCTACCTCCAAATCAGTGGGCAGAGGCCCAAAAACAAGTACTTTCTCTCTTAAGCATGGGGGCTATTCAACTGGTACCAGAAGAGGAAAAGGGACAAGGTTTCTACTCAAGACATTTCCTGGCACACAGAAAAGACAATTCATGGCGTCTTATCCTGGACCTGTTTACTCTAAACACCTTTTTGGAGATTCCAAAATTCAAGAAGCTGACTCTTCACCAATTACTTCCTATGCTAGGCAAAGATGCCTGGTTGGCAGCACTAGATTTAAAAGAAGCATACCTGCACATCCCAATCAGGGAATCTTGCAGAAGATACCTACGCTTCAAAGCAGGCTACATGCACTATCAGTTCTCTGCACTGCCCTTTGGCTTATCTACTGTGCCCAGGGTATTCACAAAGTGCCTAGCTCCAGTTATTGCATTTTGCAGGCAAAGAAATATTCAAATATACCCATACCTGGATGATTGTATAATTCAGGCAGAAATCCAGGACATACTTTTGAATCATCTGGCCTTTGTACAAAGGGTTCTAACTTGTCTGGGGTACACCATAAATGAAAAGAAATCGCAATTGGTACCCTGTCAACAAATTATATTCCTGGGAGCAAGCTTGAATACAACTTTCAAGATGGCTTACCTCACGCCAGAGAAACAAATTCAATTGACAACCCACTTCAAACAAGTGGCCACAAAAACCCTGCTATCTGCAAGATAAATACTGCAGGCCCTGGGGTTCATGGCCTCCTGCATTCTTCTAATTCCATATGCAAGACTGCATATGAGGAAACTACAGTGGTATCTAAAAAGCCTATGGTGTCAACATTCTCAGGACCTAGAAACAATGATTCCTATCATACCTTGCCTACGCCTAGAGTTCCTTTGGTGGGCAGAGGCCTGCCACCAAAACAAGGGACTGCCTTTTACACCACCCTCTGCCACCCAAACCCTAACAACAGACACATCAGACTATGCATGGGGGGCTCACCTGGCAGGGAAGTGCATTCAGGGCAAATGGAACCCAAGTCAAATGCACCTGCATATCCCCCATTTCCCCAAAAGGAAAATGTCTAAAAGGGCCCCCCGTCAGAAGCTGCATTGCCAGAAATTAATGCCAGTTCGCCGGTACTCAGTGAGGCGCTTTCGCAGCCCCTGATACCCGCTACTTTTGATTCACAGGCCTCTACTGAGACCTATTCGGAGTACGGTATGTCGCGAGATGCTTCAACTATGGAACCCACGGATGTCATTACCTTGGATGGGTCCCAAGCCGCTGTGCAGGCACCGGCTTCTGAGGGTGTATTCAGGCCTACGGACTTGCATATTAAATCAATGCCTCCTTCTTTACTTGGGCCTAAATCTCGATCCATGCCTAAAAAACAGACGCCCAGGCCACATGCTCAGGCCTCTATGCTTAAAAAACAAATGATAAGAATGGCTGAAGATCTAATAACTCTAATCAGGGGTAGCAAACCCCCTTCTAAGAGGCCTAGGACTGATTTTGATTATGAATCTTCTGATCAGGATTCTGTTTTTTCTGACTCTTCTGATGGTCTGGATTTGCCCTTATCTACCTATGAAGATTCTGATGCAGAGGACTCCATTCCCTCTGCTTCCCCTCCTGAGGATTTTTCTTTTGGGGAAACCTTACATACTCTAAGGGGGAATTTCCACTGGCAAAGCCAGGATTTTTCTGATTCAAAAAAGAGACTTAGGGATTTCCTTCTCCTACCTCACCATAGGCCTTTAGCTATTCCTCCTATACTAGACATTGTTGATGATGCTTTTTCGGAATCTAGTTTGGCCCCTGATTCCCTGCCTCCTGCTCCCCAGAAAACCTGACAGATACTACAGGGTCTCTGAGTCCCACAAGTTCCTTTTTAAAAATCCTATTGCAGATCCAGAGACTATTTCACAGGGGCCCAAGGGCATTAAGGCTACTACTGCTAAAATCCTACCCCTTCTGATAGAGACTCCAGGGCACTGGATAGATGGAGTAAGAAGGTTTGCACTTCTGCAACCTTGGCCATTAGGGCTTTAAACTGCCAGTTTCATATGTTAAAGTATCATGTTATTGGGCTGCTTAAACAGAAAATGGTGTTGATTCCTGACTGTGTGGAAAATAATTACATGATTTAATGCATTCTGCTGAACAAGTTGGAAAACATACTTTGCAATGTGGTTTTGATTCATTAGAGGCCTCTTGCAGGACTGCTGTTACTGGGTCTGTGCTCAGAAGGCATGCTTGGCTTAAGGAGCAATTCATAGATTAGTACTAAGCTAACTGCCCTTGCGGGCCATTGTAAGCCTAGCCAATTATCCCTTGTGAGAAGGCAAACACCTTACCCATTAGGCCACCCTCCCAACCCAATCTTTGCCTGATCATGTTAAAGCTAAATTGTTGGATGTTCCTTTAAATCAGGACTGCCTGTTTGGCAACAAGGCTGAGGAAGTTCTTAAAAAGATGGAAGACAAAGCTAAATCTATGCAAACTGTTAAAGATTTTTTACAAGTTCAGCCTCCTAGATTTAGTAGGCACTGACCCTCTAAGAACTGGGCCTTTCCAGCCCCTTCCAGGTCTTCTCAAGACAAACCCAGACACAGCAAAAACTACAGGTTTCAGTCCCAGGGGACACACAGAACTAAGCAGTGGGGGGCCTCCACTTCCAAATCTGGGAATAATAAGACTCCCCCTATGGTAAACTGTCTCAATGACTTCCTTTTAAAATTTCCAAGCACTTATCAACTGAATGCCCCTTTAGGGGGAAAGATTGCTCTTCATGCAAAGAATTGGGAACTCATTACCCATGACAAATGGGTTTTAAATATAGTGTCCCAGGGATACAGATTTCACTTCCACATGTTGTCAACACCAAGCGGGTAGCCGGACTTACCCCCAAATCAGTGGGCAGAGGCCCCAAAACAAGTACTTTCTCTCTTAAGCATGGAGGCTATTCAACTGGTACCAAAAGAGGAAAAGGGACACGGTTTCTACTCGAGACTTTTCCTGGTACCCAGAAAAGACAATTCATGGCGTCCTATCCTGGACCTGTCTACTCTAAACACCTTTTTGGAGATTCCAAAATTCAAGATGCTGACTCTTCACCAATTACTTCCTATGCTAGGCAAAGATGTCTGGTTGGCAACACTAGATTTAAAAGAAGCATTCCTGCACATCCCAATCAGGGAATCTTGCAGAAGATACCTTCGCTTCAAAGCAGGCTACACGCACTATCAGTTTTCTGCACTGCCCTTTGGCTTATCTACTGTGCCCAGGGAATTCACAAAGTGCCTAGCTCCAGTTATTGCATTTTGCAGTCAAAGAAATATTCAAATATACCCATACCTGGACGATTGTCTAATTCAGGCAGAAAGCCAGGACATACTTTTGAATCATCTGGCCTTTGTACAAAGGGTTCTAACTTGTCTGGGGTACACCATAAATGAAAATAAATCGTAACTGGTACCCTGTCAACAAATTATATTCCTGGGAGCAAGCTTGAATACAACTTCCCAGATGGCTTACCTCACTCCAGAGAAACAAATTCAATTGACAACCCACTTCAAACAAGTGGCCACAAAAACCCTGTTATCTGCAAGATAAATACTGCAGGCCCTGGGGTTCATGGCCTCCTGCATTCTTCTAATTCCATATGCAAGACTGCATATGAGGAAACTACCTATCTAAAAAGCCTATGGTGTCAACATTCTCAGGACCTCGAAACAATGATTCCTGTCATACCTTGCCTATGCCTAGAGTTCCTTTGGTGGGCAGAGGCCTGCCACCAAAACAAGGGACCACCTTTCACACCACCCCCTGCCGCCCAAACCCTAACAACAGACACATCAGACTATGCATGGGGGGCTCACCTGGCAGGGAAGTGCATACAGGGCAGATGGAACCCAAGTCAAATGCACCTGCATATCAATCAAAAAGAAATGTTAGCTGTACATAATGCTGTGACAGCCTGCAAGGACCACATTCTTCCAGGACAACTAATGGTAAAGACGGACAACACCACTGTTATGTGGTACATAAACAAGCAGGGGGGTACACATTCTTACCCCCTCTGCAGACTAGCCATGTGGAACACAGCCTTGAGCTACCAAGTGCACCTACAAGCTCAATTCCTGCCAGGAAAATTAAATACACTGGCAGACGGACTAAGCAGAAACATCATGGACCCACACAAGTGGAAACTGGAACCAAGGACTTTCAACATGTTGACAAGCAAATGGGGGAGCCCAGTTATAGACCTGTTTGCCTCTCCCCAGAACTAATAGTTGGACACATTTTTCACAAAGACTCCCCACAATCAAGCCTGGAAAGTGGATGCTCTGTCCTTCAGCTGGAAAAACGTATCAGTTTATGCCTTCCCCCCTCTGCACTCCAAAGTACTACTAAAAATCAAACGGGACAAATCAAGGATTATTTTGATTGCTACAGACTGGCCGCGCCAACACTGGTACCCCCTTCTGCACAGTGTGTCATGGTTATCTCCATGGCACCTGCCTCAGACTCCTTCCCTGCTGTCTCAGCAGGAGAACCAGATTCTGCACCCTCAGCTTGTAACACTGAACCTTTCAGCCTGGCTAATTACTTAATTTCTACTTTACCATCCCTCAGCAAACCTGTGATGGATATCATTTTAGAGGCAAGGAGGCCTAGTACTAGAAAATCTTATGCTGAAAATTGGAAAAGATTCTGTGCCCAGAACCAATCTCAAGGGATGAGCACAGCAGCGCCCAATTTACCTGCTTCACAAGGGCCTGTATTTTTCCTCCATTAAAATCCATGCCTCAGCCATTTTAGCTCATTATAACACAGAACCTCCCCTCTTCTCTCATCCACTGCTCAAGCAGTTCCTCAGAGGGGCCAAAAATTTGAGACCACCCAGGAGAGCTCCAACCCCAGCCTGGAACCTTAACTTTGTCTTGGAGAGCCAGCTGCTACTACAGACTTAAAAATTCTTTCTTGGAAAACAGCTTTCCTTTTAGCAATCACTTCGGCTAGAAGGGTATCTGAATTGCAGGCCCTTATGGCAGTGGAGCCTTTCATCATCTTTCATGCGGACAGGGTGTCCCTCAGAACCAATCCATCCTTCATGCCCAAAGTGATATCCAGTGTGGCTCTTAATTAGTCCATTCATTTGCCAACCTTCTTTCCCAATCCACAGAATAAAGGGAATGGATACTGCATTCCATAGATGTGCACAGACAACTTAGATTCTACTTGGACAGGACTAAACCTCAAAGGAAATCAGAACAACTGTTGTTGGCATTTGCTGCAGGGGCAGAGGGGAAGGCTATTTCAAAGCAAACCATTTCTAAATGAATAAGCCATTGCACTCATTTCTGCTATAAGCACCATGGAAAACCTATCCCCCAGGGGATCAGACCTCACTCCACCAGGGCTGCATCTACCTCTACAGCCTTTCTCAGAGGCGTCCCTACCAGGGACATCCTAGAAGCTGCTACCTGGAGTTCTGTACATACTTTCACCAAGCATTATCTTTTGCCAATTTTCTATAAATCCAGAGCTGGCTTTGCTACTGCAGTCTTGCAGGGCCTTATAGCGGGCCCTAATGCTATCTAAATTCCTCCTCCCAACCATAGCTTTGGGAATCTACCCAAATGTAATTACTGCAACAGTGAAACACGAAGAACATAGTACAGCTGTATACACTTACCATAAATGTAGATGTTCAAGTGTATTCACTGTTAGCCCCCTAACTTCTTTTGGCTATACCTCTACTTTCCTTTACTATGCTTAAAAGGCTTTTTGGTGTATTTGCTTTTTTGTTGGAGGTATATCTTTGTACTTTTATATTTAATTGCTTCCCATTAAGGGGGCACCTGACATCTGGAGCAAGAAAAACTGACGTAATGGCGTCGGCTGCATGTTTTATACCCCTGATGTCCTGACGTCATAGAAGAAGGAACAGCAACCAACGCAGGAACCAAGACTTTGTTAATCAGGCTGACTGAGGGCTACCTACAAGCAGATAACCCAAATGTAATGACTGCAACAGTGAATACACTCGAACATCTACATTTATGGTAAGTGTACACAACTGTACTTTCTGTCCTCCAGAAAGGGGGTCTGGGGCTATGCATTGATTTGGAAAATGAATGCTCATGCTGTTTGTCGTGGTCATGAGATTATTAAATAGTCTCATATCCCTTACTTCTACTGTGTAACATTTGTGGCCATGTGATATGAGCTTTATTCAGTTTCCTGGTAATGGTTGTTACTCTTGGAGAAGCAGCAGATTCTGTGTCTGAGTCCAACTCCTAAATGATCCGTCATAGATGAAGTTGCTGATGTTACAAACAAGACAGATACAGTCCAGTATTGTACTTTGCTAATATGTCTGGTTTTTGCTTATGCGGTCTGAAAATAAAATGTGATTTTCCCCCACTGTCTGTTTTCAGAGTCTTCTGGTATTTGGAAGTTGATGAAAAGATGAAAGGACTGAGGAAGGAAGACAGTCAGAATCTGTACTTTGTGGTGCTGCTTATAATCCATCTCGATATTTTTATCAGTGGTATCAATAGTCACACCTCCAAGTTTGTCCATGACATCCTTGCTTACTTTTATATCTTCAATGTAAGGATTATAGACAGAGTCAGTAGGGGTTGTTGGCATTCATTTGTTCAGGGTCTTATCCGGAAATCATTTCACATAGAGAACATTTTCCAGGGATCACCCACTGTTCCATAGTTTAGGTTCACCCACCTATACAGTTTCATAGAGGTGATTGTGGAAGAACCATCATGCATGAAGATGACTAGGATGAGAGATTCAGGACCATTCATAACAGCTGGGTAAAATAAATTGTAAAGGGCCTCTTGCTGGATTTCTGCTATTACTCCAATTCTTTCCTTTATTTTTAGTACTAATTTTCTTCAAAAGACGTGAGCAAGAAAAATAAATACATTTCCACAGTTTACTTAGATCAAAGAGGAAGGCTGTTCCAGTTTGTTTTTTCACTAGGTCAGTTAACGAGATTTATTTTAGACCGCAGCAGGTTAAATGCCCTGTTGTCAGTAATGAATCTTCCATGGTTTCCCTTGAGTCTCTGCTTTCCTTCTTTCCAGGGGCAACTGATAGTGTTCATTAGACTTACTAGTGAATACTTATGCCATTGTTTATTTATTTATTTATTTGACATTTGGTTACCTGGAAAGTCTGTCTAGGCAAGAAACCCATTTTCAGCGAAGGCCTGTGGACAAAAGCTCCAACACAAATGAAAAGAAGCAAAAGTATAACTTTTATATAACTGACAACAGAAACAAAACAGAGAAGAAAGCCAATATACAGATAAACAAAAGAGTTATTTACATACATTTTTACATGACAAGATGAACAGGCATATCTAAGCATATCAGACAAAACTTAAATTTTACAAAGAAGATTAACAATCGTATCTACAGATATACATTTTAAATAAGAAGTTTAGCAAAACGTGGCAGATAGGATTTTTGTGTAGGAGGCACAGTTACATCATGAAGGAATTGCATAGACAGATGCGCAAACATTAGAAAGTGACTGTATAAATGATCAGGTTATCTGAGCATAATGTAGAGATCCTCACATTAAAAGAACTAATAGAGAAACATATAACAGGAGATAGGGAAGGTGAAGGTTGGTAGTGTGAGGAGGAAGAAATTAAGATAGAGAGTCAATAAGAAGATGTTAAGTTGATTTATAAGCACAGGGAGTTAGTAAGTAGGTAGAGTAGTGTAACAGTATCTAAAATGAGAAAGGGAAGGTGAGAGTTAGTAGATGTGGTAATAACAACACAGGCAAAGGTAGAGGAAAGGAGGCAGGAGGGGAGGAAGTAGGAGTGGGATAATTGAACTAGAGTAAAGTTTATTTATTTATTTATTTTATTTATTTTATTTTACATTTGTTGACCGGGATAGTCCGACTGGATACATGTCCATTTTCAGCGGAGATTTTCGGGAAAGCTCCACAGAGAACAGAATACAAGTAAATTAACATACACATAAAATGAAAGGAGGAAAAAAATACAATTCACATGTATTATGCTTTGCTTAGATTAGATATTTTAGCAACAGCATGGTTTTAAATACAACTCAAAACACAAAAAATTATAATTATATTCAGATCGATCCGATTTTATTATTGAATGAAGGACCGAGGAAAGGAAGAAACTGATTACTGTAGAACCAAAAAAAGGATTAATGGTCCAAGAATTTACAATTTTTTAAAAAAAAAAAAAAGAATAAACCCTAGTTTGTTCAAGTATATAGTAGGTTATGGTTGTGTAAATTCCAAACTCCCCCTATAATGGCAAAGAAGAGAGCATCCTCCATATTATATTAGATGGTGGTTTGGACCAGTAGGTCTGTTTTGGGAGATGAAGACTGCTAAGATTGGACTGATAATTAAATCATGCAATCTTATTGTCAGTAGTGACCCCCCCCTGTTAGTGTATTGTATAGGTTCAATGGATGGTACCATTATTAGATTGGGTTAAAGAAGGTACTATTGTTAGATTGTAGAGAGAGTTGCAAGAGGAGGAGGAGGTGAAAAAAAAATAGTATAGTAGTAGTTTTTTGGATTTATTTGAGTTTTCCGCTCCTGAGAGCCATTTTTCTACTGTGCAAAGCAGTGTTTGGTTACTACTTGTAAAAAGGGAGAGAGACATCGGAGCAAATGATGGTGGAGTCGCACTGGATTCGGAGTGTCACAGTTTCCTAGCTGTGGAGAAAGTAGCTGGTGATTGACCATATCAAAGGCTTAAGATATTTTTTATTATGTTTTTATTAACTTAGTCAGTAAAAAAAAAAAGAGGGGTGGTGGTGGTACTATGGTGGGGTCTGAAACCATGTTGAAGTTAAGGGGTTGAGAGTCAGTTTGGTTTGGAAAATAGACAGATATGTGACCTGAGTAGGAAGTCTTTTAGTTTAAACTTGAATTTCTTGAGTGATGAGGTTGCTCTGATATCTATGGGTAATGCATTCCATAGTTTGGCCAATGAGTAGGAGTATAGACATTGACTAGCAGCTTTGTTTGGTTTATATAGAATTGGAAGCTGTTTGTCTTCAGAATGGAGAGCCCGGTTAGTGTGTAGATCTGGAGTATTGCATTCAAGACGGTACATTTTATGGGCAATTGTTAACTGGAGGTAGTTTAGGTGTTGTGTGAATTCTAGCCAGTTAAAGGGTGGTAAGAGCAGAACAGTGGCATTTACAGTATGCTACACCTGTTGCAAATTTTGCAATTTTGTTATAGCAGGATTTGAGCTTGTTTTTTAGTGTATTCTGAGAGTTGGTTAGAATGGGGGCACCTTAAAGTAAGGAGGGTAGCAGGTAGGTTGTGGCTAATGTTGGTTTGGTGGCTGTATCCATGAATTTTTTTGTGCTGATAGAGCATCCTAGTTTGTGGTGATTGTATTTGATAGTGTTATGTATATGAAGTTCAAAGATACGTTTATTAACTATTATTACCCCTAATAATTTGGTGTGCGGAACCACTTTAATTTCTGTATTATTTAATGAAAATATCTTAAAATCAGTTGGAAGTGTCTTTGGTGTAAACATGAGGAGTTTAATTTTGTTGGGGTTGAGTAAAGGTTGTTCATTATTGAGTCACGATTCGATGGAGAAGTCAGTCTGAGTTCTTTGTCTATGGTGTACTATGTTGGAGGAAGAGATGAGAGTTGGATCATTAGCGTATTGAATTAGAGAACTTTGGCAAGAGGCAGTATGGAGATTATTTGTAAAGGTGTTGAAGAGGAGGGGTCTAAGGATGGATCCCTGTGGGACTCCTGTTTTGTTGGTTAGCTATTGAGAGAGACAGCCTTGCCATTTTATGCTTTGTTGTCTATTGGAATGGTAGTTAGAAAAGTGTTGTAAAGAGGGATGAGAAAGGCCAAGGGAAGAAAGTTGCTATAAGAGTTTAGAGTGTGAGTTTAGGAAGTGAGTAGTGCTGATGTTAGTTGGCTGGAGTCTGTTGCTTTGTTAATCTTGTCCATGAAGCATATAATTGTGGTTGTTGTACTGTGTGCTGGTCTAAAGGCATGTTGAGTAGATATTAGTAGTCTGTTGTGGATAAGGTGATCAAGTAGTTGTTTATATACACATTTTTCTAAGAGTTTGGAGAGAGGAGATAGGATAGCAATTGTGTGGTAATTAGATGATTCATTAGCTTTTCCACCTTTATGTAAAGCAGTTATAATAGATTTTTTCCAGAGGGTGGGGACCTGGGATTCTGTGATAGATCTATGGAAGAGAATACTGAATGGATAGGCAATGGCATCAGCAGCAATTTTCAGCTATTCTGCTGGGAGGTTGTCAGCAGAAAGAGGGCAGGGTTTTATTTTATGTAGTAGGTTACGTATATAGCTAGTGAGTACAGGTTGCAGTGGGAGGCTTGGAGGTTTAGAGGCTGTAGTTGAAATGTTTTGAGATGAGAAGGAAGGGAGTATAGTATGTTTGGATAATGTTTGAGAGAGAGGTGAGTTCAGATTGTTTGTGGAGTTGGGACTGAGGGGCTTGCTAGAATCATTGACCAAGCTAGCTGTACTTTTCATAAAGTGAGTGTTAAAACAGTTCTGCAATTTGAGATGAGATTTGTCTGTGAATGGGTTAGGGTTTTGTTTGGATCCTGGGGTGAGTAGTGACAAAATAGTAGACCAAAACTTTTTGGGGTTGTTTTTGTGGTTGGTTAGTTGTGTAAAATATTCTTTCTTATCAATATTTATAAGCTTTTTTGCCTGATTGTGTAATGGTAATTTCTATTCTTATTCTTCTGCCATTCCTTTCAGGCTTTGTCTCTTTCTACTAGTATTTTTTTGTGGACTTTGTTAACCAGGGTGCATGATTGATTTTAGTTCTTTTTGTTTGAAGAGGAGCTAGGCTATTAAGGGTGTATAGAAATAGTTTGTTGAAGTAATTAACCGTGTCATCTAAGGGTAGTGTTTTTAGGATGATATACAGAACTGCAATGCAGAGTTGTTTAGTTTTGTTAAGTTTTAAGAAGGCTATGAGGAGTTCAACATTACTGAAGTTTGGGATCGTCTTGGAGTAACGTATTGTGTATGAGTTGGGGTATATTAAAGCTATCCCTCTTGGTTTTTATTAGCTCTATTAGATCTTATTATATTGTAACCTGGAGGGAGCAGTTCAGTTTCTTGTATGTTTGGCTTTAGCTATGTCTCTGTGACTACGAGTATATCAGGGGTGTGTTGAAACAGCCAGATGTGGAAGTTTGTGGTTTTGTTACAGATGCTGTGCAAGTTTAATGTGACTAGGAGTAGAGTATTAGAAGATGGACTACTATAAGAAAGGGAAGTTGAAGTAGCTCCTGGGTTTGGGTTGATGTCCCCGCATTGGGGTAAATGTGACAAGTGGGAGGGTTAATGGCTAGTGCTGATCATTTTACTGTTTGATTTTCATTTTAGGAGGAGCAATAGTTTAAAATTAAAGAAGGGTTGCAAAGCCCCTTATTTTATAAATAGGAAGGTGTGAAACTTAAATAAGATGGCTGATATATTAGAGTAACTCTTTGTTTGTTTTTTAAACCTTATGTCGGATATGATAGACTTTTTGTTTGCATTGATTTTATGGGTTTTGAGTGCCATGCAATGTGTTAGGAGTGAGAGAGTTAGTGTGAGGCAGAAGAGGCAGGTTATATTAGGATAGGGGTATGACATGTAGAGTAGCTAATACGAATGCAAGAAAACAAGAGAAAAGAGAACTAGAAGGAAAGGGATTGCTAAGGGGGGGTGTGTGAAGTGTTCGAGAGTTGGGCCAGGTGTAGTAATTGATATGGGTTAGTTGCATAGACATTGGGTTTATTACGAGGATAAATGAAGAATGTGCGTGATTGGTAGTGGTATTGCCAGGTGTAGTTATGGTTAGAGTAAATGTAGTTGTAGTGGGGATGTGTGGGAATTTGGGGTAGGGTAGGGGGAAAGGAGCTGGCTGACCCTACGAAAGTAAAGCAAACAAAAAAAAAACAATCAGCGATGGTTCCAGGTGAGCCTTAATTTTGTGGTACAAAAGAAGCAGAGCATTAAATGCTGTCCCAGAAAATAGTATTACTTCCTTTCTTTAATGATTCCTTTCTTTAATTACCTTTAGTTGGTTAAATTAAGCTTTTGTAGAACTAGCTGTATTCAGCGGACTCCATTACAGGGTCTGATACAGGGGGAAACACAGATGGATAGAGTAAGACTAATCAAGGCCAAATTAGGAAGTCAAATTCAATGCAGAATGTTGACAAGACAGTGTGTTGCAATGGGGGGGGGGTTCCTTGTGCTGCGTGCATACCGATAACTAATGACAAATACAGGAATTAAGAGAAAGGCAGGTTGCTGCACTATAATAAAGTCATACATTCATACAACTAATGGTAATAACCCTATTTAATTAATTCTGGTTCCCTTCTAGATGGGTAACACTGTCCCGCTGCAGGGTTGCAGGTGTTCACAGAGTCCCGTTTGTTGTCTCTTTTTATTTATTTATTTATTTAATTTTCTTTTATTATATGTTTTGACTCTGTCACTGGGTGTGCTTAGCTAAAGGGATAGGTTAGTTAATTCTGGTTCCCTTCTAGATGTGTAACAATGCCGCACTGCAGGATTGCAGGTGTTTGTGCAGTGCCGTTTGTTGTCTCTCTCTCTCTCTCTTTTTCTTGTGTGCTTAAAAAAGGGGATAGACCTGCTTAGTTAATTCTGGTTCCCTTCTAGATGGGTAACACTGCCACACCACAGGGTTGCAGGTGTCCGTGCAATCCCATTTGTTGTCTCTCTCTCTTTTTTTATTATTATTATATGTCTTGACTCTGCTGCCTGGCGTGCTTACAAAAGGGGATAAATTAGTTAATTCTGGTTCCCTCTAGATGGGTAATACTGCTGTGCCGCAGGGTTGCAAGAGTTAGTGCAGTCCTGTTTGTTGTCTCTTTTATTTTCTTTTATAATATGTCTTGACTGTGCTGCTGGGTGTGCTTACAAAAGGGGATAGACTTACATCCCAAGTATACATGCAGCAGTAGGAGAATCTATGAAGGAGAAATGGCATAGCTGGGGTCAAAGTGGGAAAAGGAATTGTAACATTAAAATTCACTACAGAAGGCTTCCAAACAGTCGAAGACATGGAAGTAACCATAATTTCAGGAAGTAGAGATAATGTCACACCTAAATGGAGAATGTTTTAAAGTTTTAATAGTAGTGAGGCATTTAATTATTTATTCACATTTGATTACTGGGAAAGTATAACTAGGTATGTGTCCATTTTCAGTAGAGGCTTGAATGGAAATGCTCCACAGTATTACAAAAATATTTAAGCAAAATACTTTTAGAAACTTCAAAAATAATATATAAAAAATCTAAACTTTAAACAATTGTATCAAATTAGACATAATGTGACAACATTGGTTAAAAATAAATGTAACTCATATGACAATAATTTAATATTTAGAGAAAATTGTCTAATAGCCAATTTAGAGAAATTAATGGCAAGTTAGTATAATAGGCACATGAACTGTCATGTGATATGAGAGAAAAAATAAATAAATAAACAGGGTTTTGACATATTTAGATAAAGAGTCAGGGGAGAAAAATTGATTGAAGTTGGAAGTGAGAGAAGAAGGAGTAAGGAGGCATAAGGCATGAAGAGGTACTTGTACATTATTTAGGTATATGGTTTATCCTGGCAGCTGAGGAGAAACAAAGTCAGATTTTGGTTAGGAAATCTTTCATAATGGTTTTAAAAGTCTAGAGGGAGGGAGGGAGGTATTGATATGATGGCTATAGGTATGGAGTTTCAGGCCTTAGCAACATGGTATGAGTACAGACCATGCACACCAGATTTATTAGGTTTATGTACAGAGAGAGGTTTTTGGTCATTGGATTGTAATGACTGAATAAAAACATAGTTGTGTGGAATGGTATTTAGTAATGTACAAGCAGATGGATGCTAGATAATTTTATGACACTAAGAAGCTTTGTATATGCTAGTTGATCGGGTAGTTCTAACCAGTTTCGGGTTTTCAGTGTTTGCTGCAAATTTTGCAACTTTATTATAGCATTGTTCAAGTTTTGCTGTTTATGTTGCTGGGGGTTAGTAGAAATGAGAGCAACATAAAGTAGTGAGTAAGTGTAGTTTTAGATGCGTTGTTGAGAAGGTGTTTGGCTCTACAAAGCATTCCTAGTTTTTGGTGAGTATTTTATGCAATTTTGTATATGCAGGTCAGATTTAAGATTATCATCCCTAATAATTTGCTATGAGAAGTGACGTCAATGGTTGTATTATTAAGGGAGTTGCTTTCATACAACTGCCTCCTTTTACCACGTGGAAAAATGAAAATCTTAGCACAATATTTTTACATATCATTTGTGATTAAAATGTATTTATCCAGTCAAAATGTTATTAATTCCTTATGACAATATGCTAAAACTCTGTTGTACAGCACATCTAATTTAACTGAAATTATTTGACATTTTGTACTTTAAACTCCATTTTAGATTAGTATTTAAAGAAAGATAAAGTGCTTTATGTATGTGTTTCCCTTAGTCTAATATATATATTTAGCAACACTGTTTATTACTTTTTGTCAGTATGCCATCTTCTGACAGTACTTGTCACTGTTTGAAATGGAGAAGAGACTGAAAAACACTTTTCTACCTATGTTTAGTGACTGCATTGTTTGGGCGGCCGCTGTGGAGCAGCAGTTAGCATTGCCGCCTCACATCAAGAGGTTCTGTGGTTCGATTCTTGGCTGGGGTGCCTTCTATGTGGAATCTGCATGTCCTCCCTGTGGTTGCGTGGGTTTCCTCTGGGTGCTCCGTTTTCCTCCCACATCCCAAAGACATGCTGGTGGTGGATTGGACACTCTAAATTGGCCCTAGTTGTGAGTGTGTGCATGTATATTCCTTCTGTGGAAGGTTGGGTGCCGGCTGGCAACTCAACACTGTAAAAACTCCACTGCCAATCATTCTGTCGATTGTTGTTCTGCTGTGGTGTCCCCTAACCGGGAAAATCCAAAAGTAGAAGAAGTTTAGTGACTGCATTCTTACTCTCTTATTTATACCCACATAGAAAGTATGTGAAATGCATTCTGCTATGTATATTAAATGAAAAGTATGGCATTTGTTAACAGTTTACTGCAAACTTGCTCCAAGATTCAGAAGGATTTTCCATTATGGGGTCAGCAGTTGTGAATGTTGAGTGGCCATGTGCAAGATATGTGAGATTCACAGACACACTGAGTGCAAGCAGTGGAAGCAAAACAACCTAACTGCCCACATTCTATGCTACTGACAGTGTAATGACATGATAATGTGCAACCGTATTAAAATGAGGGGCTGGAAGGGTCATAGTTTTCCTATCCGCTCTGTATAAATGAGGGGAAAGCAATAGAGCAGAGTAATTCATAAAGTTATATATTCTGTGCATGCAGGTTCTAACTCCAGAGTAATTGACCAACATAAAATCTGAGAGTTATAGGAGGGAAATAGTGGATCAATGTTTGGGGTTGTCACAGCATTAACAAACTTGTATATGCAACAGGCTTTACGTGGTACCAGTAGTCATGGTGTTACATGTTATTACCCTTAGAGGCAGAATGTCCTCTGACCTCGCTTAACATTTCATGACCATCTTGACATTGAAATTGTGGACCACTACCATTGTGGGGAAATTCACTTAGCAGGAGTTGGTCAAGAAATGTCTCACTCATCTGCAGGCTTGTGGGAGTTGTGGTAATTGTCCCTGTGGATAAGATGGCATGTGTGGCTGTGAGAATACTAGCTACAGGGACCTTTGAGCGACCAACAGCGCATGTGGAAGGGCTGTCACAGGCTTCTGCCTGAAAGGTACTCCACCAGTTTCTTAATGCCATGTTACATCATGTGGAGACATATATGTGGTTTCCTTGTATTACAGAGGAGAGAGTCGACACTATGTAGAACTTTTATGTCATAGCCCATTTTCCTGAGGTAATGGGGGCCTTAGACTCTACCTACATTGAAATAAAGGCCCCACTGAGTGAGCTGGAAAGAATGGTATAATTTACAGTATGTCTGCAGGTCACCCAGGCAATACCCATAACTCCCACGTATGATACACTTGCGTCCTATGTCAGTGGTTTTGGGAGGGGTGATTTTTCACTGGGGTATCTTATTGGTGATGGTGGATACGCCCTGGAGCCATGATTAATGATACCCATCAGAAAGACACAGACTGTAGCAGACAATGGCTACATGCCCTATCGCAAAAACAGGTCACAGTTGAATGCGTGTTTTCATGCTGAAGGCACACTTTCACTGCTTGGATGTCACAGGTAGTGCCTTGCAGTATGATTCTCGCACTTGTACCAAGATATTCTGAGCATGTGCAATTTTACGTAACGTAATGTTGAGGAAATAGTTGCAGGAGGAAGTATGCATGCAAGAGGAACACATTCTTCTACACCAGGCACACTGTGCATCAGAACTAGGCTAGCCAGTTTATGAAGTAAAGAGGGCAGGGTACAGATATAACCATTTTCAGAGGTGGGGTGGAACAGCATGCAAGTGTTCCTCAGAGAAGCATGTGCATAATGTTCTAACATAGCAAAACTTTTTTTTCTTTTAAAACACCTTTATTAAATTATCACTTTTATTCAATGGTACGCATACATTAATAGGTTTATAGGTTCATAGATTTGTACTAGGCTAATGACCACAAAGGCCTTTTTAAGCTTAGCCATGCATCCCAAATCTCTGACAAGTTCTGGTACCCTTGACAAGTGTAACCAGGGTCTTGGAGATGAAACATTTGCAAAGAGGGGCTTGGGAGATGGACCATTTACATGCTGCCTGCGTCCATTAGAGGCACAGGTGCCAAACCATGGATGAATTTCCTATTCCCCATTAAGTTGTCTAAGTTACACTTGAATTGTGTTAAGGAGTGTCCCTGCTTCATATGGATGGGGAACCTGTTCCAGAGAAGGGGTAGTCTCTGAGATACATAACCTGTCTCTCCAGCAGGTCCTATTTATATCAAGGTTTGAGTCTTTAGAATGGGGAATTCTAGTACTGTTTATTTTTTGAATATGCAGGAGGTCCATCAGGGTGGTGTCTGATAATACCTTGTAAGCTAGGCATAGATCTCCCCTCAACAGCCTTTAGGAGACAGAATACTGGAATAGGGCTCTAAGGTAGTCTTCATAGGGCATGTTATTTATGACCTGTATTCTTTTAGTGAGGAACCTCTGTGGACATTCAAATTGTTTGATGTGCCTGGTTAGGTACATACCAAAAGGGGCACTGTACTCAATGATATGCCTCATGAATGCTAAATACAAAGGAACAATGACCTCCTTGGACCTAGATGCCATACCTTTATTTATAAGTTGCATGACTAGAATGCTTTCCTCACTACTGTGGACACATGATGGTCAAAGGCTAGATTACTGTCTATGTGTGTCCTCAAGTCCTTGACTACTGGGTCAAGTCTTAGGGGTGTGCTGTCAATATAATAGTTAAGAAAGGTGAATGACTTCCCAAAGGATACTATTAGACATTTCTTGGTGTTTAGTTTAAGTCCATGGCTCTAATGCAAGTTATTTGTCTGCCAGCCCTTCCTTGTAAACTCCTTTGTTGTAAGATGGGTTGCCAACTGGCTCACAAACTGGGCACACACTATCAAAGTGGGTGACTCCACATCAGCCAGCAGTCCTGTTACCAGCGGAGTGCTACAGAGGTCAGTGCTGGGCCCCCTACTGTTTGGTATATACCTCTCAGAAGTTAATGTCAAAACTAAAGGGTTGTGGCTGACCAAGTTTGCAGATGACTGCAATCTAGGTTCAATCATTGAATCCCAAAATGATGTCAGTATGCTCCATGATGATCTCACACAGACCAATGACTGGTGTATTAGTCACGGTCTCAAAGTGAATGCAGAGAAATGCATCTTCATTCCCTTCGGCACAAACAGTGTCCCTTCACACTATCAAATCAATAACAATACCGTAAGTACTCATGAAGTGGTAAGGGACCTGGGATCACAGGTTGACCGTGACCTTAACTTCAACCACCACGTGTCTACTGTTGTAAGGAAAGCTTTCCATGTAGCTCACTTGATTAGTAAAGGCTTCGCCTTGAGAGCAGTAATCCCCCATACTCGACACTTATCTGGCCCATAATTGAGTATAATGTCCCATTCGGTATGTACTGTATTAAACACCTACAGCATTTAGAGACGGCAGAGGTTTCTAACAAACAAGATCAAGAGCCTCCAGCATGTGCCTTACATAGACTGACTAAAATTCCTGTCACCATACTCTGTATCGTGTAGACTTCTTAGGAGAGACTTATGCCTGGCCTACAGAGCAACCCAAGACCCAAACCTAATAAACTTACTGCATATCTGTAAATCAAATGGGTCTAAGGCTACCCATTCCAGGGACTTAAGTATGGCCTGTGACTTAAATAGGACATGCTGGAGGACAGATTTATCTCCCAGCAACTGCTACGTCTTTGCAACAGGCTACCAATTCATGTGAAACAGAGCACCTTGATGACACTGTTCAAGAGGAATCTGGATGAGTGGATGGGGGACCATAAATTCTTACCGAGAATAGCGCCCAACCCACCTGGACATGGGCAGTCATCACTAAATGCAATCTTGACATTTTGACTAGTACTGCTACGGTATTACATTGGGTTGAAACGATTAGGCTTAAAATGACCTCTGGGTTGATAGCCTAGTAATGTCATGTGATCCTGTGATCCTATGGAGAACATTAATGTCATTGTGAGATTTCATGACTTCTCCTAATTTGTAGTCATCTGCAAATTTAGCCAGCCAGAGGTCCTTGACATTGGCTTTGATTTCAGACAAGTAAATGCCAAAAAGGACAGTTCTAGACCTGATCCATGAGAGACTACACTTGTGAGTGGCCTCTTTTTAGAGGTGGACTCTACAGTTCTAACTTCCTGGGTCCTATCTGTGATCCATCTGGTTATCCACTGGGTAACATAAGGGCTTATACCTAACTTAATGAGTTTGTCAACAATGCCCAAGTGGGGTTTTGTGTTAAATGCTTTGGTCAGGTCAGTGTAGGCAGTGTGAAATATTGTCCCTCGGCCATTGCTTTGGTGACCTTCTAAAAGAAATCCACTAGGTTGAGTAGGCATGACCTACCCTTGACGAAACCAAATGTAGTTTGGTCTATTGTTTGGAGGTTTCGTATGTCATTAACAATCATTTCTATGATAATTCTTTCCATGGCTTTGCATGTGAGGCTAGTGAGGCTTATGGGTCTGTAGTTTCCAGGTTCTGTAGGTGGCCTACCTTTGTGCAGAGGAGTGACTTTTGCTCTTCTCCATTCTTAAAGCACAAAACCTGTTTGGAGGCTACAGTTAAAAAGCAATTACTGACAGCCTGATAGGTCATGTTTCATGCTTTTGTGAAGGCATTCTGGGATATTGTCTGCACTCATTGATGCAGTGTTCTTAGCCTTAGAAAGAGCGTTGAGGACCTGTGCCCTTGTGATAATAGGGGGGAGTTATATTTGATGGTATTACCCAAAGGGGTTGTTGACAGGGAGAAAGGGGTAAAGTTAAAGCTGAATTTGTTTGCCAGGAGGTTTGCTATATCTTCCTGCTCAGTATAGGTGGTTCCATTAACAATGAGTTCTGCAAACAACTGTGTATTGTCTTTGAGGCTGAGTACATAGCTAAAGAATGCTTTGTGGTTGTCCTTGGCCTGGGAGGCCAAATTTAACTCAAATTTGGCTTTAGTAGACTTTATTTGTCCTTATATTTGTCCTTTGTTTAGTTTTATGAGGATGCTTTTAACCTGCTGGGTACTATGCCTTCTAATTTTTGCCATGATTTTCTACCTTCTGTTATACAGCCTTTTGATGCTGTGATTCCACCAGGGAGGCTTGTTTTTTGAGTTAGTTCTGTATTTCTTCTGGGCAGATACAGCTGCCTCTATGCAGCTATTAACATGCTTGTTTATGGTTTCTGTGAACAGTTCTGTGTAGACAACATCGTTCTCAGGGTTTATTGGGGTTTGAGATTTTGACAGGTAATCAGTTCATAGTAGGAAGTTAGCCTTAGAGAATTTCCTGAACATTCCAGGGTTAACTGAGGTTCTGCCTTTTATTTTCTCATTTTTACAGACTAGGATCCAAGTCTGGAGCTCCTCCCACTTCCCATAATGCACTGTCCTATGTCTGACTCCCTCACATCTTGTTTGCCACCAGCAGTCAGACGTGGTTACTGAGTCTTGAACATTTGTCAAGTTTTTCCAGTAAGATTGCTATCTTCTTCTGCTGCTTTTTTCTTACATAAGTGGCTTTGTGTTCTTTTCCTCCCTTTCCATTGTTGTGTAGGTCTAGAGTCATTCCCTTTTCTTCTAATTTGGCAGTTAGGTTTTGCCCATGATTTTTCCTCTTCTAGTGATTGGGTTTTGGCCCCACCTTCCGGCTATTGTTGCTATTATTGTTAGTATAAAAAAAAAAGTAGATAATTATATATAGCTAGTTGTGTGTATTTCCGTTTTCTTGTAATATGGTGTTTTTGCTATGGTTATCTTGTGGTGTTTGTAGCTGTTTCTGTTAGTAGTAATGTGTCAGAAAAACCTTCCGATTTTAAAAGATGCTCTGAATGTGGCTGAAAGTTCCCACATTCCGATGCACATTCCTTATGAGTACATTGCTTTGGTATGAACATCTGCAGTTGGCTTGCTCTTTCTGTGAGAGCTTCAACCCCAGGGCGATCGCCGACTGCAGAAATAAGTTAATTCTAAATGGTCTCTTGCCTGCTTTTAGGTCCTTTCCAGGGGCTCAAACCACCTCTAAGAGTGTGGCGGGGTCCTCTGACTCCAAGAAGCCCCCTCATAAGTACTCATGGATGTCTTCGGAGCCACCCTCCAAAGTTCTGAGACCTTTGGATCCGACGGGCTTCGATCCTAGGCCCACATCTGCTCCGGCGGATCCGAAGCCCTCTTCAGGTCCAACCAGTACTTATCCAGTGTCCAGTTCTCCTGAAGCTACTCCTTCCACTCGGATCCTAAAACTACAGATCTGACAGCTAGGGGTCCCACACCGGTTGTGGGCATTGAGTCTGCTGCCTCCCTTGGTCTGCAGCAGACACCTGCTAGGCACTCCAAGCCCCCGTCAGTGGCTTCTTCCAGGTCCTCTACGAGCCTTTCAGAGGCTGCCATGGACAGGATGATCAGGAAATTCTCACGGCTCAGATCCAGTTGGGGGTCTTCTCTGCACTGTCCCCTCTGGGTTCGGCGAGTGTACTTCTCCATGCTCAGTCTCCTTCTCTGATCCATCCCTTAGTATTGGAGTCCCAAGATTGTAGACAACTGAGAGAGATGGAGTGAAGTATAAGGAGCCACCCTTCCTTCACTTCTACGGTTGCCATGACTTACTCTGTTCTGTTGTCATCAGATCACGGCGGGTCTTGGATCTGGGATGTCCCTGTCGGATCTGGGGGGGGTTTCGGCTTCAACTATGTTGTAGCTGTCTCTTCCCCCTGGCAATTCAGTGCTAGACAGTTTGGGTCTGATTCTACCTGGAACCTAGGGCTGTGGGATCTCTGCCCTCCCTTCTTCAGTAGCTTCGGCTGCTGTGGAGGTGGGGAGAATTTCACGAGGTCCCTTGGCATTCCAAGTTGTAGAAAGAGCCTTCTCTTGCCATAGGGATCCAGATTCTTTGAGCTCTGATGCCTCCCATCAACATCCCTTGGATCAGAGGCTTTAGCCTGTCATACCTGCCCAGAGTCAGCCTATCCAGACTAGCCTTCAAACACTTTCCCCAAAGAGAGTCCCCTCCTCTTCTGATACTTCCCCTGAACATCCCAAAGAGGAAATTCCTCATAAGAAGACATGCAAAAAGAGGCACATTGACTCCCCCTTTGAGTCTGTCACTGAGAACATACATTTCGATGAAGGAGAAGGATCCCCCAGATCACCACCCGAGGACGTATTCTTTGGAGACATTTTAGAGATCCTGAGGCAGAGAGGTAGTTGGTCAGCCCAACTGCCTTCCTCGGATGAGTCCATGTTTTTGGAGGGTTTTGGGATGGGTCTGTCTAATTCATGGGTGGTCCCCCAGCTTACAAACTTGTGGATTTGGTGTCTTGCCAGGCGTAGAAGGAGACAGACTTTGTTGAACCAATTCCCAAATGACCAGATAAGTTTTTATCTCCCCCCAAGGACAGACCATATTGGACCAAGAGCATTCCAGTTGATGCCATGGTTGTTGCAGCAGCTACCAGAAAGGAGCTAGCGGAACAGAGCTGCACTGTCCATCCACTAAACAGGTAGTCCAGAGTGAAGGACAGGTTTGGTAAGCGCATTTACGCCTTGGCTACCTTTTTGCTGAGAGCATTAAACTACGTGGCACACTTTACTCGATTACAGAGGGAACTGGTAAAGGAACTGCCAGACCCTCTGCCAGAGATCATATTGGTGGAGGACTTCAAGAACATCTCCCCCAAATGACAACTCAGGGGAGACAACTACCAGGAGGGAGCTAGCTGAACAGAGCTGTACTGTCCATCCACAAAACAGAGAGTCCAGAGTGATGGACAGGTTTGGTAAGCTGAATTGCGCCTTGGCCACCTTTTTGCTGAGAGCATTAAACTACCTGACACACTTTACTCTGTTACAGAGGGAACTGATAAAGGAACTGTCAGACCCTCTGGCAGAGATCATGTTGGTGGAGGACCTCAAGAACATCTCCCCCAAATGACAACTCTTTCGTCCTTGTCCAGTTCTTCCATGATGCTTAATTCCTACTCCATGGAGGGTGCCTGGTGGGCAGCCAGCTCAGGCATTGCTATTCGGTGACATGCCTGGATGAGACTTTGTGATTTCACAGAACCTTTTAAGAAGTCCTTTGTCAATGCCCCATTTGAAAGATACTCTCTTTTCAGTCCATCGGTCAAGGAGACCCTAACCCGCAGGGAGCAAGAAGGGAAGACCTTATCTGCCATCAGGGTCAAATTTTCAGTTCCTCAGCACACCTTTCCTGGAAACCAGTGCAGTGGAAAGAAAACCTGGTTGTGAAAATCTCAGGGGTCTTCCCAGGATCAGCATGGGGATCCTTCCTCTAGAGGCAGAGGAGGAAGTTTCAGTGGGAAATGCAGCCCCACAAGCAGAGGGGGTCTGCAGAATCAGGGTTTCAGGGAGCCTTTCAATGGTAGACTGTATCAGTGCTCCTGAAGTGATGCCCAACTGCTCATCTCTGGAGGCAGTAAGGGGGTCATTTTTCTCTGCACTCTTCAATTCAGAGCTCTGCCCTTTGGACTCATCACAGCCCCCAGGGTGTTTACCAATTGCATAGCAGTAGTTGAAGCACACATGAGACTGCAAGTATTCCAGGTATTTCAATATCTGGATGACTGGCTCTTCACTGCCCCAACCAGGCATCAACTGTGCCAGGCCAGGGATTACTTCTCTAACCTTGCCAGTCATCTAGGTGTCACCATAAACCTGACAAAGTCAAACCCATCCCCGGTTCAGAGTTTAGAACTCATTGGCGCTGCCTTGGGCACAGTGAACCAGATTGCAGCTCTACCCACTCATCGTGAGTGGTCCCTCAACCAATCCGTAGCAGACTTGATCTTCAGCCACTGGGGCCACCCTTGCTGACACCTATTTGCATCTCACCAGAACAACAAGTGCAGCAACTACTTCGCTCTGATCCCCCATCTGGGGGAGTCCCCGAGGGACACTCTGGTTCAAGATTGCCCCCCCTGGTCTCCTCTTTGCTTATTTCCCACTACCCTTGAACCCAAAGTTTCTTCAAAAAGCAAAGTGTAGGAAGTCCTCAGTAATCCTCATTGCCCCTATTGGCCTCATCAGATTTGCTTCCCCTTCCTCTGGTCTCACTTGAAATATCCTCCATCGATACTGGAACTCAAACAGGACCTCCTTTTTCATCCCAATCTGACATCCCTCAAATTGACCGCATAGTTTCTCCACTTACAGTAATTGTTCGAAGGCCCAGGCTGGATTCCCCCATCTGAGACATTATTCTAGCCTCCCACAAAACGACTACCAAGAAAGTCTATGGGAGTAAATGGAAGAGATTTGTCTTCTGGGCCTCAAAAGAGAACACTGAACCTTTTGCAGCTCTGATCTCAGCTATCCTTCTATTCCTTGCATGTCTTTTCATAGAAGAAGCCAGCTTCTCTACCATCAAGTTTCATTTGGCAGCCATCTCTAACTTTCATTCTGGTAATGGTTTCGGTTCCCCTACAACTTCCAAACTGTGCAAGGCCTTACAAGGCTTAACTCAAAAACCTTTTGAACCAGCCAGTGATTGTGACTTAAAGTTTGTTTCATGGAAGACAGTCTTTCTCATTGCTATCACTTCAGCAAAGAGAATTTCTGAGATTCAGGCCCTGTCTTCTAAGCCTCCTTACATTGTTTTCCACAAAGATAGGGTGCCCCTTTGTAGTAATCCCTCTTTCATGCCCAAGGTAGCTACATAATCCAACTTCAAACAGACCATACAACTACCAGTTTTCTTCTGAAATTTCTCTAATGAAGGAGAATGTTTGTTACATATGCTTGATGTCCATAGGCAATTATATTTTTATCTTCATAGGCTAAAACGTTTTCGAAAATCAGTACAATTATTTGTGTCCTTCTGTCATAACCATTTATCTTCATAGGCTAAAACGTTTTCGAAAATCAGTACAATTATTTGTGTCCTTCTGTCATAACCTAGGTCAGGCAGTTTCAAAAGTTACTCTTGGTAAATGGATAACAGACTGTATTACCTTGATTTATACCAAGAATGGATTACAGACAGCTCGCCCTCCTAAGGCCCACTCAGCTAGGTCTTTATCACCTCATCTGCATTTTCTTCCAGGGCATCTTTAGATGATGCCTGTGCTGCAACCACTTGGGCAAAAACTCATAGTTATGTCTTGCATTACAAATTAGACATCGTTTCCAGGAGCTGAGCTTCCTTCAGTTCGGCATTGCTCCGACATATCCTTCCTTGAGAACACCCAGTAGCTGTATAGCTGGGGGCTCCAACCCAACCCAACCATAAAGAGGAATGAGAGACAACATCAAATTTATAAGTTATGTACTTACCATAACTTGGTATCTGTGTTGTCTTCTTTCATTCCTCCTTAACTTCCCTCCCTGCCATCCCCCTACCCAGTGCTCTGGAAGACCTGGAGAAAACTTTTTAGGAACTGATGTTCCTGGTTTTGAGCCTCTGGTTCTCCCTTAATTTCTTTCTCTGCTGTTTGTCAGCTACTTGGGCAGCAAACTTGATCTGAGGGAGTTAGAGGACAGTGTATTATGGGAAGTGGGAGGAACTCGAGACTTGGATCCTAGTCTGTAAAAAATTGCGGGCAAGTCTGATCCGAAGTTTGGATCCTTAACTCAGCCATGTGGAGGAATGAAAGAAGATGACACATATACCAAGTTATGTTAAGTACATAACTTATGACTATGGTAATAGGTTGGATTGTGAGTGTTTCCAATAAACTTAAATACATGTCATGAATTTCCTGGATCATAGGGGGGACCCATAACTTGCACAGAAGTGGTATGTTTTTTTGCCTATTGGTATTTGAATACAGGTTTGATCAGTCTTGAAGTATATTTATTTTTGATGTATATTGAGACACCTTCACCTTTAGTCCCTGTCTGTGTAGTAGCTGGTCTAAATGTGTGGAACGCATTATAGCCTTGCACTGCCAGTGTACTCTACATGGCTTTAACCTATGTCTGAGTGACAGCACAGAAACAGCATTCTTTAGGGTGAGGAGAGCTTGTAGGGATTGGAGTTTCTTGTTTAGACTCCTAGCATTGAGTAGTAACACATTTAAATTTTCTTGGTTTTGATTTGATATGTCAGAAGTACTTTCAGTTTGGGATTACCTAAAAAAAGGCCCTTAGGGCAAGACAATAGACAATATGCTCTGTTGCTGTTTTTGTTTTTAATGTTTATAAAAATCGGTATTTTATGAGGGACAGCACAGAAGTACATGGAAAACCAGGTAAGTTTCTGTTTCTTTAGTTTTGCAGAACATACCAGATTTTTCTCATATTTTGCTGTCACCCAGCATATACCAATAGAAAGTCTAGCCACTCAGTGGTACTTCCGTGGCTGGACTGTTTTCTATTTATATATTTCAATTTACAATGGGCATGCTGGTTTGGCTGTTCAGTCAGAGTGCTCATTTCTGAATAGTAATGATCAGTTATTGCATAGTAGTCCCTTAATTAAAGAAGCCAGGCCAAAAAAAAGGGTCTGGATGCCATAAGGCAGTATGGGTGTGAACTAGAAGTATACAAAAAGGGCATTGTAGGCTTGAGTAGGTTAAAGTGGTCCTGACTTACTGAGAGAGAGAAAGAGAAATAAAGGAAAGAGAGAGAACATGCAAGACTTAATGCAAAAGACGGTAGCGCAGGATTATGGAACTGTTCTGAAGGTACTGGCTTTGAATTTGTAATTAACACAGAGACTTTTGTTTTGAGAAGAAGATAATTTTTTTTTAAGTTTCTTTGATTAATTAAGAATATTGTTTTGTATGAATGATGTATCTTCTGACTAGTGTTCCACAGTGTGTATATTGAAGTGGTGTACATTTAATTATTGGCTGCCATCATTCGAAGAGTGACCATTTTAGTCACTGCTGTCAAACAATTAATTAAGGGTGGCTTATTGTAAGAGTGAATAGTAATTGCTTTTTGACATGCTAGTGTAGTAAGATTGAATAGGAATTGTCTTTTTGGTGTACTGGAATGGTCTATGTGGTGGCAGCATTACTAAAAAGATGTAATGGAAAGGTAGAAAAAATAATACCCAAGCTTAGAAATCCAGACAGGAGCAAGCTCGCAAAGGAACTTCACTGAATACTTGCCATATTCCAAAGTTATTTTCACAAAAATATATGATGCAGAAGGTGTGGGACAAAGTGAGACAGGTCAAGTGGATGACTATATGAGAGGGATAGTCCTTAGATGTCTGGGCGTTGGGTAAACTGAAAATTTAGACAAATGGATTGATAGGAAATTAGAGGAGTGGTTTCAAGGCAAGCTACAGGTAAGGCATCAGGACTAATGGAATCCTTCATGCAATTTGGAAGTTGTGTGGCAGAGATGAACTAAAATATGTTTGATAATGTTTAATAAAATGTTTGATGTGAAGGTTCTTTATTCATGGAAGAATGCTAAAGAAGGGAGGGGTCTTATGGACCCAGCAACATACAGGATCATCTCCTTTCTTAAGTCATGGTTATAAAATATTCATGTAATATTCATGTATTTATGTCATTGCTTGATAAGGGGGTAGCAAGGGTGCTGCCACATGTGACATGTGGGGATCATTGTGGATTTGTAGAGGGCATACAAAATTTTGAGAACATTAACAAGACAATGTTATAAAGAAAAGTGGAGTTGGATAAACAGACCCCTGCTGTTAGTCCGTTTTGATAGAGGAAAGGCAGTTGATAAGTTTAGTTGGGTCTTTTTGTACAGCTGGTTTTGAGCAATTTTTTTTTCAGGTAAATATTGACAGTTAAGGGTTGTCAGGTAAGCTGATGGATGGTAGGAAGTGAGCTGTCCAAACATTTTGAACTCAGTAAGGATGGAAACTAGACAGGGCTGCCCTTTCTCCTATTGCTGTCTGCACTGTACATAGAACCACTGGAAGCAAAAATAAGAAAGTCTCATACTGAGGGGGTATGAGTGGCAGGACAGTCTGCAAATGCTAACCCTGTTTGCATTTGACTTAATAGTGTACTTCTCTAAACCAAAGTTAGGTATCCTGAGGTTATGTATTACCGTATGGCAGTTTCAAGTGTTTTCCTCACTAGAATATTAATGAAACAAGATCAAAGGCATAAATATAATTTCTGTCCCAACACAGGAGTTGGTACAGTAATACAGTAGTACCCTTTCAGTATGACCACAATAAAATGAAATGCTTTGTAATACGGCTGAAGAAGGACATAAAGGAACAATGTAAGAAATATGGGAAGATATGAATATCAAAATCCAGAGCAAAGGAGAAAGGCGAACCAGTTCAACTATAGCTCACTGCCAAATTTATTCAAAATAAAAGACAAAAAAACATATGAGATCAAGCGCTTTCGCCTGGATCAGTACCAGGCTTTTTCAAGATGAGTTTGCACTCACAAAAACACAAGTTTCTATACTACAAGTAATAATATCACATGATCAAATGTGTTAACAACTTAATTGATAGGCAAATAAATTAATAGGCAAATACATTGTTAATTAGTAACCTAGTGCAAACAGAACCACTGAGCCATGCTTTTAAAAAATTGTAAGCCATGCAATGATAAAAACACTTCTGTGGAACAGTAAAATGTTAAAAAGCATTAAGGACCATTAATCAACATTAAAAAAACATTAAAAAACATTGATACATCATTAATCAATCCTGGAAATCTTTTTAGAAAATCTATGTTAAAATGGGTAAATAAATAAATAGAACCTATAAAATCACATTGTATGTGTTCAATACACTTTGTGCAAAAAATGCCTACAAAAAGTGGTGAAATTTGTTAGATAATAAATCAATAAAACTATCTGTTGTGTAAAATAGACTCAGCCATAAAAACTGTAGTTTTGTGAACTGTAATTTTATAATTTATAATTTGGCCCTTCTTAATTTAAGGACACTAGCAATGCTGACACTGTCATTCAGGCCTGGGGGTTTTGTGGCATTCAGTTTGAGTTGCCACAACAGCTCCTTATACTCAAGCCGGGCCTCCCAGTCCCCTCCTCTACTGTCCTGCAGAACTTGCTCTAAAACCATAAATCTCAACTGCATGTTGGGACATGTGCCAAGATGTTTATAGAAAGCATCAGTGTCCTTCTTTTTAGAAATTTCATATAAATGCTCGTAAATCCTTCTTCTAAGGGTTCTCTTGGTTTTACCCACATAGAAACTACAGCATTCTATACAAAAACTCAAGTACACAACACCCTTCACCCCACAGTTATAGTGATGTTCAGCCCTAAATTTAAATTTTCTTGATGGGATGAATAATACACTGTCGTTTGCCACATAGGTGCACTGCTTGCATGCTCCACAACTGTAGGTCCCAGGTTTGGGGCAAATTCGCTTCCCACCTACTCTAGGTTTCCCTTCAAATAACCCTTTGAGATTCCTGTCCTTCCTTCTAACAAAAGAGGGACGCTCATTGATTATTTGCTTGAGCTCTTCATGCTGTTTCAGAATAGGCCAAAATCTTAAAATGGACTGTTCTACCTGGGAAGAATCCTCCGAAAAAGTGTACACAAAGCTATTTTGAGAATCAAACTTCCCCAAAGATTTTGAACCAATATTCTGTGTTGTCCCTTTCCCCAACAAAGGGGAATATACATCGTCCCTACCCGCAATAACCTCCTTGGCTAACTCATCAACCAAAAGTGCCGGGTACCCTCTTTCTCCAAATAACTGCTTTAATAGATCCACTTCTTCTAGAAAAGTATTTTAATTAAGCATTGTTGGAAGGGGGAATATATGGGCAGACAAACTGAAATGGTTAACAAATCTACCTTTAAAGAAGCATATAACAAACCATTGGCCAGTAATGCAAATAATTATGAGCCAGTTGAGGATCATGGGTCTTAGAGTGGTACCCACGTCTGCACATTCTTGAGGCACATATAAACTGTCCTTTGACTATGCCTTTTTTCTGATAAAAGGGATGACCACTGTCAAAGTGTAAATAGGAGTTCGAAAAGGACTCTTTTCTATAAACTTTGGACTGGAAAATACCATTGTAAATGTCCTTGGAAAGAGTAATGTCCAAATAATTCAGGGAATCATGACTTACATTGTAGGTGAATTTCAAGAAAAAGGTGGTGGAGTTAATGTAATCCATAAAATCGAGAAATTGGTCCAAATTGCCATTCCAGAGCAAACATATGTCATCCAGGTATCTTTTGTAATGACTAATGAACCTGACCCAATGTGTGGAGAAAATAAATTCACTCTCCCAATGGTGCAAAACAATGTTGGCATAGCTGGAGGCACAAGCAGTCCCCATTGCCACACCCTTTTTCTGCTTAAAAAATTCGCCACTGAAATAGATGAAATTGTTTTCTAATATAATTTCCATAAATTCCACCAATAATCCAATGGTGTTGCCATCTAGGTTGGACATAGCCGCTAATGTGTCATTAAACCATTCCAAACCTTAATTGTGGGGAATGCTGGGAAATAACTCCACTATGTCAATAGTGACCATTAGCAGGTCCGGCTTTAATAATAAATATGGGAAGATATTAGGGAAAGGACAGTTGTGTAAGTAAACTTTTCTTAACAGCAGATGTTCTAATACATCACTGTTGCAGAAGCCTAAGTTATATGGGTTTACACAACCTACACTGGCCTTCGTCCAAACGCTTTGTGTGTCTTCCAGGTACTCATCCTCCTAGGAGTGGACAGGACACTTCTGTAAAAGACAGGAGGAGCACCAAAAACTTCACAGCAATTTTTGCTGGCTGAAGAAGGCAAGAGCCATGAATATATGTGCTAGGAAACAAACAAACAAACAAACTATATATAAAAAAATGAAAGGAACCTTGGCAACCTATCAGAGGAGACAAGGCTACTGCAAAGGTGATGTATTAGAACATTTTCTGTTATGGTAAGTTTACTGACATAACTGTACTGTGTGCAAAATTATCACTCTTGCAGTAACCTAAGTTAAGAGTAGATTACAGGCAGGAGGTCAATACCTAAGAGTACAGGAGGCCATGAAGAATAGTTCTACAAAGCTAGTTCTGGATTTGGAAATATAATCCAGTTTGTAAAGCTTTTTAAAGGTATGTACTGAGGACCAAGTTGCTGCTTCTAGAATGTTTCTAGAGTCCACACCATTCCAGAAAGCCACAAAAGAAATCATTCCCCTTATTGAATGAACTGTAACTTTGCCTGGAAGTGGCTTGTTGTGGTGAGTGTAACGAAAAGCAAAAGCATGATACAGCCACGAAGAAGTGCTTAACGTTGGCAGTGGTTTCCTTTCCACTTACCTTTATAGGAGCTGGACTGCTTTCCTGAAAGGTTGAGTTTTGTCTATTTTTGTTGCCCCCCCCCCCGCTTCACCCTACAGCATTCCTACTCCAGTGCTCCACATCCATCTTTGGGTCTGCTAGCCTTGCTGAACCCCTCATGGACTTACTTTGATATTGGCTGTAGCCAATGCAGATCTTGAGGGTGTTCTGGGGTGGGTGGGTCTTGGATTTCTACCATCTGCTGGGGGATTTTTGTTTATGACCTTCCCCCTATTCCTTTCAGTATCTTTGGTTACGTCAGTGGGTTGGGCATGTAATGAGGAGGTGCAACATATTGCCTCACCTTTGCAGCAGATCATCCACTTCCCCACCCTTCCTCTGTATGGGTCATGCCTCCTTAATCAAACAAAATTCCCCAGGCTCCACCAGGGATAGTCATGAGAGACATCTGTGTCATAGCCCTCCCTCCCAAGATGGTAATATCCATCCCTCCTTGCCGCTCTGTCAGATACGCAAGCTGTTAATTGCACCCATGTTTCCTGAGCTGTAGTCAGGGCATTATCCCTGTATGTCACCACAGCAGATAAGTTTTGTATAGGAAGTATATAAGCTATGTGTGTACATCCAGACAGTGAAGAATCCTTTCTCCTTTGTTCCTGGGATCAGGAAGGAAAAATGGGAGGTTAATCATCTGGTTTAAAGTAACCCCAGAAACTACTTTAGGCATAAAGGTAGGATTTGTTCTCAATAAAGCCATGTCCTTGTACAAAGTAAGATAGGACTGAGTCACCATAAGTGCTTGCATCTCAGATACCCTCCAAGCAGATGTCAGAGCAATGAGTAAAACAGTCTTCCATATTAAGAACCTGAAATCAGCCCGATGAGCTGGTTTGACTGGAACCTGCATAAGCTTTTCAAACACAAAATTGAGATCCCAAGGCAAAGTCACATGTTTCCTAGACAGACAGATTTGAAAGACCTCTTTCAAAAAGTATTTTAATTAAGCATTGTTGGAAGGGGGAATATATGGGCAGACAAACTGAAATGGTTAACAAATCTACCTTTAAAGAAGCGTATAACAAACCATTGGCCAGTAATGCAAATAATTATGAGCCAGTTGAGGATCATGGGTCTTAGAGTGGTACCCACTAGAAAATCTTTGCCACTTGCCAGTGTATGATTACCTAGTACCAGATTTTGTCACTTCATTAAGTAGCTGCTGCATGTTCCTGTAAAAAATATGCCTAAAAGGTATCAATATTGTATTATACAGGTAGTTAGTTGTAGTATTTTCAGACTGGGGTGCACCAAACTCCTCCTAACTTTTGTGAGTAAATCTAGTTTGTGGCGAGGCTTCTGATAATTTCCCTTGGCCAGATTGAAAAGGTGGGAGAGACACTATTATCTTGGCTAAAGGGGCCCACCAGTACAATGTTTGGAGAGTCTTTCTGGATTTTTAGAAGCCAATGGGGGGGGTATAGAGGAACATTTCTGTCTTCCATATCTGCTTGCAAGGAGACCTGAAGCAGTGTTTCTTTAGTTGTTTTCTCAGAAAGGATGCAAACAGATCTACTTGAGGTGTTTCCCACAAGTAGTTCCATTCTTGGAAGACCGCCCCCCCACAATGAATTTTCCATGCACGGGGGAGGGTCTATCCTGGTTTTGCTGAGCTTATCTGCAATAAGGTTTTGCTTTGACTGGATGTATGACACCTAAAAAGTCATATTGAATTGAGTTGCTACCTCCCAGGTCATCATAGCCAGTCTGCAAAGGGGGTAGGATCTGATACCCTCTTGTTTGTTTATGTACCACATCACTGTGGTGTTGTCTGTATACACTAGCAGGGATTTTGGGTGCCAGAGATAATTCAAGATCTTCAAAACATTGATAACAGCAAACATCTCCCTGACATTTATGTGTTTGTCTGTCTGCCTGCCTACAAATTCCACAGAACTTGCACTTCAAAAAAATCCTGGAATAATCACCAGCTTACCCAATCTGAAATGTCTGTTGTGACTGACTAAACTTTTTTCTCTCACTGGAGTACAACAAACATCCTAGAAATAACTTTTTGTGTGAAGGAATAAGAAGTCTTCTGCCAGTTGATGTGAAGTCCCAGATTGAGTAGAAGTTCCAGGACAATTTTATGAGACTCCTGACAGTTGTAAAACAATTTTGCAAAGATTAGACAATCATCAATTAACATGCAGTAACATTCTTGTAATGTTACTTTTTTATTTGTTGTGACTGGATTGCTAATTTATTTTTACACATAAGCTAAGCTAATTGGTTGTTAACTAATTGTTAACTACTCTTTGTATATACCTCTAATTTAATATTACCAGTGTATAAATTCAAGTTTTATTTATGTACTGAGGAGCTTTTCTCCCCAGGCCTCCACTGAACACAGGCTCTGAAGAGCAGTGGACTTTCCCTGTAAACAAATTGCAAATAAAATAAATCCAAATGTGGGAAAATGTATATGCCTTTAAGTCTGTAACAAGCTATAACCGGAGCTAATTTTGTAAATACCGTTGGTGCAATGGAAAGTCCAAAGGGTAAAACAGAGAACTAATAAAATAAATCAGATACAGAAAATCTTATCTAATTTGCTTGGCAATAGAAATGTGGTAAAAGTTATCCCTTAGGTCTGTTGTTACCGTGAAAGCTAGAGTTGGGATCAAGGGTACAAGATTCTGAAGTGATAACATGTTGAACTTAGGAATCTTGATATGGAGGTTTAAAATTGAAATATCCAGTACTGGCCTCCAGGATCCTTCTGGTTTGGGAACCAGAAAAATCCTGGAATAATAGCTTTTATCTTGAGGACTGAAGGGCACTGATTCTATTACTCTCTGGTGCATCATGTTGGGCAGAATAGGAGGAAAGAGAGAAATCTGATTTCTTGGTGAAGAGAGAATTCCGAGCAATTGAGGAGGGATTCCCATTGCAAGGAGAACCCCCGTTGGATCACCCTCAGAACCCAGATACCTGCGACTGTTTGATGCCAAGAAGGCAGCTGAAGTCTGAGGGAGATGGAGCCAAAGATAGCCATAAGATCTTTTACATCCACATCAGGAAGGTTTTGATGCCAGTGGCAAGCAAGTCTTCTCAAAAGTGATTCAGAAACAGCTATTCTAGAAAAAGACTCAGTGGCATGAAAAGTGTACTTCACAATATGCTTAGTTACAGAGAAACAGCTGTCACAGAAGCAGTTACAGAATTTTTTTACCTCAGAAGGTGGAAGGTTATGTAATAACATATTTATATTCTCTAACGACACAAGACAAAACTATAACATATGGCCTTGACAATATATCTTCTCAACGTATCCATTGCTTCCCATCTGTATCTGAAGGAATAGGGCTAGACGCAGTAACTCATTTGCCAGCAGAGATGACTGCTGGGTCTGCCTTGGGTTAGAAAACAGGTTCTTGAGTGACTGGGGTACCTTATGTTTGTGTCTTTCAGCTTCCCAGTTAGGGGTCGCCACAGCGGAACTCCGGTCCGCTAATGATTGGCAGTAGATTTTTATGTACTGGCTTGCCGGGCCTAACGTACAACCTTCAATGAAGGAACGCCCATTCACGCATGTCCCTACACAGAAGACACTCTAACTGAGAATCGAACGGGCAACGTTTAACTGTGAGGCGACAACTCTACCGCAGCACCACCACCGCAGCAAGCGACTGGGGTACCTTATGTAATCTATAAAATCATTTGGTAGTCAAAGGCTGTCTGTCCAGTAAAATTACTGTATTAAAAAATTGTCAAATGCCCTCTAAAGTGGGCAAAATGGAAGAATAGAAGTTGCTTTAGGCCTTGTAATACATTTTCTGAGTAGTAGAGGTTTCACTCTGTTCTCATTGAAAAACCTCAGTCATATAAGATAACATTTCTGAAAAGGAGATTCCTTCATTAGTAGTGTTTGAAGGAATGCTTTCTTCAGAATCTGAAAGCTCAGACTGTGTAGAATCCTCAAAAGTACACACCCCCATATGAAGTTTCACTTTCTATGTGGAAAATTATGTCAGACTGAGAAGGAATCATTTGTCTCTTTCCTGCCTGGGGATTACTAGGTAGTTAAAATGCAGCCATCAGTTCTTTAGCAAAAAACAGATCAGCTCTAGCCATAGTGACAGAGACAAGTTGACAGTTTTTCTCACTAAGCACAGTGTCCCCCATTCTGATAGGCTACTTAGGTAGACTGGTCCCAACTTTCCCATCCCCTCCCAGCCAAGTGAAAACTTTCACCTGCCCTTTCCCCAGTCAGCGACAAAGGTATATGTTCATCGTGTTTCACTGTTGCAGTCATTACTCTTGGGTTATCCTGCTGGCAGGCTACCCTCATTCAGCCAGAATTCCAAAGTCTAGGTCCGGCGTCGGTTGCTGTCGCCTCTTCCCTGACATCAGTGCACCAGGGGTATAAAAGATGCAGCCGACGCCATTTTCTTCAGTCTTTCTTGCCGCGTGGTGCCCGATGCAAAAGCAGTTTGCAAGTGCTGGTCGGCCAACTCCTGAGATTTTTGAATCTGAATTTCAGAACCGAAGTCTTCATTAAAGCTAAGTACCCCATTGGGGAAACTTTTTTCTTGCTCCAGATCGATGTCAGAAAAAGTTAACAATTGTATTTCTTGTGGGAAGCAAATACCTCATAAGGATTTTCACTCTTACTGTATTCCTTGCCTAGGCCCTGATCGCAACATTGCTAGTTGTCAGTTTTGTGCTAGATTTAACCAACGCACTATCAAGCGTCAGTTCGATTTTGCATTTCATTACTTTGGCCGAAGATTTAATTATATAATGCCATCAGACCAGCCGACAATCGGAGTTTACAAAAAACGCAAGAACAAAGAAAAGGATAGGCATCCGAGGTCCAAAACCGACGATGAAGCCTCTACTAGGCCAGTGGCTGGTTCTCAGTGAGGTGCTTTCGCAGCCCCTGGCACCCGCTACCTCAGAGCCACAGGCCGCTTCTGACTCCCACGTGGAGCTGACTGGGCCTTTGGATACTCAAGGTATTGGACACTCGGAAATCATTCCCTCAGATGGGTCTGGAGCCGCTGAGCAGGCATCGGCTTCTGAGGGTGTCTTCAGACCTACACAACTATATATTAAGCCATCTTCAGCTTCAAAGGCAAAGAAACAAGTCCAACATTCTCCTACTCAGACTTCCATGCCTAAAAAAACAGATGCTCAAAAATGGCCGAAGACCTAATTACTTTGATCAGGGGCTCCCATCCCCCTCCTGATAAGAGGCCTAGGCAAGAGACAGAGTATGATTCTTCTGATCAGGTTTCTGTTTCCTCTGATTCCTCTTCTGAACAGGATTACCCCATGCTTCCCTATGAGGATTCTGATGCTGAAGAATCCATTCCTTCAGCCTCTCCTCCTGAGGATTATTCTTTTGGGGAAACCCTGCATACCATGAGGGAGCATTTCCACTGGGAGAGCCAAGACTATTCTGAATCTAAGAAAAGGCTCAGAGACTTTCTGCTACTTCCTCAGCACAGACCACTTGCGATTCCTATATAAAAACCCCGCTGCTGACCCAGAAACTATATCTCAGGGTCCCAAGGGGGTTAAAGCTTCCACTGCAAGAAACCCTGTCCCTTCTGATAGGGATTCCAGGGCTCTAGACAGATGTGGGAAAAAAAGTCTACACTTCTGCTACCCTGGCTGTAAGGGCTTTAAATTGTCAGTGTCATATGCTTAAATATCAGCAATATTTAATGTCACTGCTTAAACAGAAATTGTTGACAAATACTGAATGTTCAGAGAACAAGGAATTGCAGCTAAACAAGTGGGAAAGCATACTTTGCAATGTGGTTATGATTCACTGGAGGCCTCTTGCAGGGCCACTGTTACAGGTTCTGTTATTAGAAGGCATGCTTGGTTAAAGGAACAGACTCTGCCTGATCATGTTAAAGCAAAATTATTAGATGCACCATTACAGCATGATACTTTGTTTGGTACTAAAGCAGAAGAGGTGTTGAAAAAAATGGATGATAAAGCAAAATACATGCAGACAGTCAAGGATTTCCTACGGTACAGCCACCCAGATTTAGCAGGAACTGGCCTTCCAAAAATTTGTCCTTTCCAGTGTCAGACAGACCACAAAGAGGCAGATACAGGCGTCCCAGAGGCAGATCTCAGCCCCAAGGTTCATACAGGCCTAAACAATGGGGTGCTCCTACCTCCAAAAGCAGAGAAGACAAATCACAACCTTACAGGAAACAGTCCCAATGACTTTCCTCTACCAGTAGCAAGCATTTTTCTTTTGGCAGCCCCCTTAGGGGGAAACTAGCACTTTTTTCATCAAATTGGCAAATGGTTACCCAAGACAAATGGGTCCTGAACATAGTGTCCCAAGGTTACATGTTCCATTTAAACACTCTACCAAGGTCAAAAGTTATGCCAGACCTGCCACACAATCAATGGGCAGAGGCACAAAAACAAATTACAGCCCTCATGGACATGAGGGCCATTCAGTGAGTACCACAACAAGAGCAGGGGCAAGGATTTTACTCCAGACTTTTCCTAGTATCCAGAAAGGACAAAACCTGGAGACCAATACTGGACCTGTCTATACTAAATACGTTTCTGGAAGTTCCAAAATTCAAGATGTTGACTCTAGAGCAGCTACTGCCCATGCTGGGCAAGAAGGCTTGGCTCGTAACTTTGGACCTAAAAGAGGCATACCTGCATGTCCCTATCAGACAATCTTGCAGAAGATACCTCAGATTCATAGCTGGCTCAATGCATTACCAGTTCTCTGCACTGCTCTTTGGCTTATCTACTGCGTCCAGGATCTTCACAAAATGCCTGGCACCAGTAATTGCGTTTTGCAGACAAAAAGGAATTCAAATATATCCCTACTTGGACGACTGCCTAATTCAAGCAGAGAACAAAGACATTCTTCTACAGCATCTGGCATTTGTAAAAAAATTGCTAATTGGCTTAGGGTACACAGTAAACGAAAAGAAATCAAAACTAGTGCCCTCTCAAGAGATAATATTCTTGGGTGCAAGCTTAAATACAACTGCCCAGATGGCTTATCTCACGCCAGACAAACAACAGCAACTGACTTCTTAACTCAAGAAATTGGCAACAAAAACCCACCTATCTGCAAGGAAAATCCTGCAGGCCTTGGGTTTCATGGCATCCTGCATTCTACTAATTCCATATGCCAGACTGCATATGAGGAAACTACAATGGTATCTAAAAAGTGTTTGGACTCAGCATTGCCACAGCCTGGAGACAGTAATTGCACTCATTCCCTGCCTGCAACAGGAGTTTCGATGGTGGGCAGAAGTCTGTCACCGCAACAAGGGTCTGCCATTCAGTCTACCCACAGCCAGACAGACACTGACAACGGATGCATCAGATTATGCCTGGGGAGCCCATATGACAGGAAAATGTATTCAGGGCACATGGCCTGCAAACCAGATGCATTTTCACATCAATAAAAAAGAGATACTAGCTGTTCAAAATGCCCTGACAGCTTTCAAGGACCTGCTTCATCCAGGACAGTTACTGATAAAGACAGACAACACTACGGTCATGTGGTACATATTCCTACCCCCTCTGCAGGCAAGCAATGACCTTATGGGACACAACATTGGCTTTTCAAATTCACCTGCAAGCACAATTCCTGCCAGGAAAAACAAATACTCTGGCAGATGAACTAAGCAGAAACCTCATGGATCCCTACAAATGGAAACTGGATCCACAAGTCTTCAGCATGATAAGGAAATGGGGATGCCCAGACATAGATCTATTTGCCTCCCCTCACAACTGCCAATTGCAGAGATTTTGCACAAGGATTTATTACAAGCAAACATGTAAAGTGGACGCCCTATCCTTCAGCTGGAAAAAACTAACAGTATATGCTTTTCCCCCACTGCCTCTCCTTCCCAGGGTACTCCTAAAGGTCAGACAAGAGAAGCCAAAAATGATACTGATTGCACCAGACTGGCCACAGCAGCACTGGTACCCAATCCTAAAGAGCTTGTCTCAAGGTCCAGCATGGATATTGCCTCAAACTTCTCACTTGCTGACCCGACAAAACAATAAGATCCTCTTGCTAGGCATTTACTTGACTATGGTGATCATAGTTTTAAGTTTTGTGTTTTACAACAAATCAAGTTTTTACCAGCAAGGCAGAATTATTGATTTACACTTGGGTATTTGTGAACTTAAATGGCAGCTTAGATTAAACGCACATTACTTTCCCGGTCTTAATGAGTATAGTACTATTAAGCCTTTATTAAAGTTGAAGAATATCACTGGCGTTAAATAGTTAAGCATTCATAAGTTAGCTTTACTATTATTATTTTTGATTTTGTTTTTATTTCATTTATATTTTATATAGGTGCATTTAGTTTTTAGTTTCAAGTTTAAGAGAAGTTAATATATTATTTTGTATTTTAATTGTTCAGAATTTTAATGAAGTGTTAATTAATTGATTGGTTAATTGTGATGCTTTTAAGTGAGTTGGTTGTTATGTCTTTTGTATTCTGAAGAAGTCTGTGGTTACGGATGAAACCTAGGTCAAATCGTGGCTGTTATTCATTGGCAATAAATGCTTGTCGGCTGGTATCCCATTTTCCTATGTGTTTTTTGAAAGTATATGTTATCTTGTTCCTTGGTTTGTTTTACTTTTTCCATGGAGAATGAGAACTCTCTGGCCGACATTGTGGGGTTACTGCAACAGATTAATGAACAGCTTCAAGAGCATTCGGCTCAGATTAAACTTTTAACAGATAGGCAAAGTACTGCATCTGTTTCTTCCTTGTCAGGGAGTTTGGGCTTGCCGCTCACTCAAGCCACTCCTATTGGCACTACTGTGGATGGTTTCAATGTTAATAAGTCCGGATGTATACCTAAGGGACATATTAGTATTTCGTGACCTGAGTTGGCGGACAATCAATTCAATGGTTTTAACACTGAGAAGTGGAAGAATAACACTTATAGTTTCGAAGTGGACTGCGCTGGTAAAAAACAGAATAGCACCAAGCAAGGTAGATCTATGAACGAAATGCTCAAATTGTTCGAGACCAAATTGTTCAAATTAAAAAGAATGCAACTTGAGAACAGTTATTTAGCCAGAAATATTGAACTTAGGATGGTGCCGAAGGGCTTACGTGTGTGGAGGTATCCGAATGGGTGTGAAGGTAATGATATAATGATTAATGAACTACACGAGTTATTCAACAAAACTGGTTTAAGTATCATGGACATCATGATCGAATATAATAAAGTTAAGATAGAAGTATTACTTGATGAGCTTGTATATATTAATGACAGTATTACCAAAGACTTGTTGTTTGACCGCTATTATACCAATTACATCAGTATTATGCAAGATGTGGATCACAGCTGTGAGGCTATTCATAATAAGAAATTTAAGAAAATACAGCGTGACACCAAAATATATGAGAGTGGGAATATTTATCCTAAATCAAAGAAAGCCCCTGGTTGGCATGGTAACAAGAATGCATCCATTTACCATCATGAACAAACGGATGAGGTCACATCCGCTGATGAGCAGGAAGCATGTGACAGTTTTACTCATGGTAATGGGAGCCTTTTAGAGGAAGGAGTAAGGCATTCAGAGAGGATACGGAATTGGGATCGATATCACGAGGAGAACGATGATGGCCGGTTAGGAGCAAAGCCCAAAGCAAATCATGGTATAAATACTTTGCAGAAAGGAGCGTGGAGAATGAGGAAGTAGATAAACGCTCATTTCTGTTTTACACAAGCTTTGACGGAAGCATCAGTTTTGGAATGGGTGCCTCAATTAGATAACGAGTCAACGGGCAAGAGGTTAGACATTAACATTACAACTGTTGACAATTTGGTTAATTCGGAAACAAATTATATTTTTACTTGCTGAAGTGCACATAAAACTGAATATTTTAATAATTCCTTTGTTGTTATGGGGAAAGTAACTGCTTCAGACTCAGTATTACTTGACGCTGTGGACAAGGATTTGAATGCTGTGCAAAGTTTTGATTGTGATCAGAGTTTTGATTTATATGGTAGTAGATTGGTTGAGCATTATTATGATGAATGTTTTGGTCACAGTGTTCAATCTTTAGGGTTTGATGTGGCGAACGAATGTTCTAACATTACTTTGTTAAATTTGAGTACCTACACTGTCATGGATGAACCAAACAGTATGGTGGTTCACACTATTACTGAGGGTTTGGAGGAACCAGAATCAGTGCAGTGCGATTTAAATTTAGATTGTGACCTGGGTATTCTAGGTCACCTAGTGAAGTGATTACGACGCCAGCAGTTTTTATTAATGACACCCCAGAATTTTTTGAGTTGTTGAGCACAGGTAGGGAAATAAGTGGAGAAGATTCTTCTGAACATATAAGCAACATCACTTTATCCAAACAGAATGGTTCAGATGGGGGTAGTTTTCACCAGTCAATTCTTGGGATTTTGAGTAATCCTATAGTAACGGTAAATAATATGAACAATTTTAAATTATACAATTATTCCAGTGTTCATTTGGGTGTGGAATATGTCAATTTTTTTCAAAGGGATTTAATTTTGTCCCCTGTAGGAGAGGCTATCGATGCTCTTATTGACTTGAAACTTTTTACACACAAATTGAATTTAAAAATATTTTTTAATGACCCCAGTAATTGTTATAGTACTGGCGAAAATTTGAGCTTGTCTAAACCAAGTGTTTTTAATCCGCCTTTGAATCATGCTGTGCACACGTTTGAAAGATTATGTGAATTTGATATAAGACATTATTATAAACAGTGGAAAGGTACACCACACTGTAATATGTCCAAGGATGAGTATCATCTTATGAAAAAATTTAATAGAATGGGGAATATTCGCATTATGAAGCCCGACAAAGGCAATGGTGTAGTCATTGTGGATAACAATGATTATGTCAGTCTTATGATGACAATAATTATGCATGATAGTTACATTGAAGTAAGTATCAACAAAATCAATATAACATATAAAAATATTGATTTTGTTTTAGAGGATATGTTATATCAAGGTGAGGTGACCGAAAAGGCATATGAATACATGGTAAATGCTTACCCTGTGATCAGTGGTATCTTTGGCATTCCTAAGATACACAAAGGGTTGAACAACGTGCAGTTTAGACCTATAGTAGATGGTAAGCGTAGTAAGGTTTGCTTCATTAGTCAATTTTTGGACTATCATTTAAAAACGGGCATTGGTTGTTTTCCCCATATTACTAAGGACTCATGGCACTTTTTGGAAAGGTTGAAGTCAGTAGAGCTTGGTAATAACAATAATTTTTATTTTTTAACCATAGACGTGTGTAACTTATTTACAGTTATACCACACAACATAGGGTTAACATGGTTGGAGCAACAACTTTTGAAAACTGGTGTGTATGAGCAGGAAAGAATTAATGTCTTTGTTAGACTCATGGAAGTGGTGTTGAAAAACAATTTTTTAGTTTTTGAAGGGCATTATTTTAAACAACGCATTGGGGTGACAATGGGGGCCGCTTGTGCCCCCATTTATGCCAGTTACATCATGGCATATTGGGAGGAGCATTTTATATTCCCCATTGAGTTTTACAAAAACATCAGACTATATTCACACTTTTTGGATGATATTTTTATCATTTGGGAAGGCGAAAAGGTCATGTTAGAAGCCTTCATTAAATATATCAATAGCACAGTGTGTTTTTTGACTTTTACGCATGACATTAATTCAGACACCATTACATATTTGGACGTTAGATTAACATATGATAGGGTGTGTGGTTTATTGAAGTCAAATATATATAGAAAACCAACTTTTTCAAACTCATATCTTCAGTTTAATAGTTGGCACCCTGACCATCAAAAAAGAGCTATTGTTAAAGGGCAAATGGTTAGAGCTGCCCAGATGGTTAGTGATGACAACAAATTTATTGAGGAGTTAGAATTTATGATTTCCTTATTTAAAAATAGGGGTTATCCTGAAAACTTGTGTTTAGAAGTTTTTCTTGAAGTTAAACGTAAAAGGGAAACTGGTGTGTTTCAGGCTATACTTAACACTGATACTCTTCAATTTAATTCATTTGGTTATGATTCAGATAGGTTACGATTTTTGATTACTTCACCTTTAATTTATATTTCTACATTTAATGGTGATTCGGATGAGATAAGTAAGATTATAGGTAGAAATTGGAGTTTTTTAAAAACTGAGGGAGACTTGAGTTCAATATACAGTAATAAGTTGAAGTTTATATATAGGAAGGATTCATCCCTTAAGGATATGTTTGAAAAGATTTCTTGGGAAAAGGGACCTTGTACCAATAGGCCATTGGGTAATTTTAAATGTGGAAGGTGTTCTGTATGTTCCTACATTTTTACTTCTGCTAGCAGGTTGGTGATTAATCACCGTGGTATTTCAATCTGGGGTCATTTTGATTGCTATACTAAAAATGTAGTTTATCTAGCCTTATGTCAAGTATGTAAGGCATTTTACGTAGGCAAAACCTGTAGGGCCTTTCGGGAGCGAATAAAGGAACATCTTTTGGATATTAAACATGGTAGAACTACTAATGCTCTTGCTAGGCATATACTTGACTATGGTGATCATAGTTTTAAGTTTTGTGTTTTACAACAAATCAAGTTGGACCAGCAAGGCAGAATTATTGATTTACACTTGGATATTTGTGAACTTAAATGGCAGCTTAGATTAAACGCACATTACTTTCCCGGTCTTAATGAGTATAGTACTATTAAGCCTTTATTAAAGTTGAAGAATATCACTGGCGTTAAATAGTTAAGCATTCATAAGTTAGCTTTATTATCATTATTTTTGATTTTGTTTTTATTTCATTTATATTTTACATAGGTGCATTTAGTAATTAGTTTTAAGTTTAAGAGAAGTTAATATATTATTTTGTATTTTAATTGTTCAGAATTTTAATGAAGTGTTAATTAATTGATTGGTTAATTGTGATGCTTTTTAAGTGAGTTGGTTGTTGTGTCTTTTGTATTCTGAAGAAGTCTGTGGTTACGGATGAAACCTAGGTCAAATCGTGGCTGTTATTCGTTGGCAATAAACGCTTGTCGGCTGGTATCCTGTTTTCCTGTGTGTTTTTTGGAAGAAAACAATAAGATCCTGCATAGCCAACTCAGGACCTTAAATCTGGCAGCATGGCGGATAATGTAGCCATTTAGAACACTCCACTTTCAAAAGCTGTTATGGATGTTATTTTGGAGGCCAGGAGGCCCAGCACCAGAAAATCTCATGCAGAAAAATGGAAGAGATTCTGTGCTTGGAACCAGGAACAAGGCATTGACACGTGTGTACCAAATATCCCTCAGATTTTACAATACCTAACTGAGATGCTGAACAAAGGCCTTTCCTTCTATCAATTAAGATTCATGACTTTGCCATTTCAGCCCATTACAATACGGAACCACCTATCTTTTCTCATCCTTTAATAAGGCAGTACCTCAGAGGGGCCAAAAACATTAGGCCTCCAAGGAGAGCACCAATTCCAGCCTGGGACCTCAATTATGTTTTGGAAAAACTCACACTGCCTCCTTTTGAGCCAGCATCAACAGCAGATATAAAATTCTTATCCTGGAAAACAGCTCTGCTCCTAGCAATAACCTCTGCAAGGCGAGTCTCGGAGTTACAAGCACTCATGGCTGTGGAACCTTTCATCATTTTTCATCCAGACAGGGTTTCTCTGAGGACAAACCCTACATTTATGCCTAAGGTGGTGTCCAGTGTGGCCCTTAACCAAACCATTCACTTGCCAACCTTTTATCCTAATCCACAGAACAAGGGTGATAAAATTCTGCATTCTTTGGACATACACAGGCAGTTACGATTCTACTTGGACAGAACTAAAGCTTTCAGAAAAACTGAGCAACGTTTAGTGTCATATGCTGCAGGATCACAAGGAAAGGCTATCTCAAAACAGACTATTTCAAAATGGATAGGCCATTGCATCCGTTTCTGCTATTTTCAACATGGCATATCAGTGCCTAAGGGCATTAGGCCTCATTCCACAAGAGCAGCAGCCACTTCAGCAGCCTTCCTCAGAGGAGTACCAACCAAAGATATCTTAGAGGCCGCAACTTGGAGTTCAGTGCTCACATTTAGAAAGCACTATCACTTACCTCTGTACTCTAAATCCAGAGCAGGCTTTGCCACTGCAGTTCTGCAGGGCCTTTTAGCCTCTCCTAATCCTATTTAGCCCAGCCACCCTTCCTCAGCTTTGGGATTCAACCCAAGAGTAATGACTGCAACAGTGAAACACGATGAACATAGTACAGTTGTGTACCTACCATAAATGTAGATGTTCGAGTGTATTCACTGTTGCAGTCCAGGTTACCCACCCACCATCCCCCTTTTCTTTGCTGGGACTTATCTGCACTTTTCTATCCTATACAACCTATTTGGTGTATTTGCTTGTAGATGAAGGAAATGTTATTTTTGTGCATGCATTTTTATTGGCATATTTTGCAGCCTACCAATTTGGGGGCACCTGACATCTGGGGCAAGAAAAACTGAAGAAAATGGCGTCAGCTGCATCTTTTATACCCCTGGCACACTGACGTCAGGGAAGAGGTGACAGCAACCGACGCCGGACCTAGACTTTGGAATTCTGCCCGACTGAGGGTAGCCTGCCAGCAGGATAACCCAAGAGTAATGACTGCAACAGTGAAGACACTTGAACCTCTACATTTATGGTAGGTACACAACTGTACTTTTTCCATGGCCTGTTCTGGGCTTTCCCACAGCTGCAAAGGATGTAGCTATCTCCCAGTCTTTAGCTATTGCTGCTGCTACACCAAGAGGGCCAGGAGAAGAAGATGGGTTGTCTGAAAGACAATAGTTGGCCACAGCAGTGTCACCCACCAACAGCTAAAGCAAGGAAGGAGCCAGAAACATCCTACAAGACTCCTTAACAGTTCGCTTATTTTAATGCACTGGGGAAAGTAATATCTAGGAGACTATCTACTGCTCCATAAGTAAGCAGAGGAAGAAGAAGAAGAAGAACTAGCCTTGAAGCATTGATAAGTATGTGAGAAAAGAAACTGTCAGTTCTGAGGTAAGTTTTAAACAGACAGTACCCCACAAGCACAGTTTCCTTTCCCCAACACTCTAATCAGCAAAACTGATGTAGTATTTAGTCCTACATGAAATGTTTTCCTCACAACAAAGTTCACAAAAGCAATCTGAAATACATAAGATAATGGAGAATATGTTACCTGTTTCTTAAGCACACACAGACACACACACACACACACACACACACACACACACACACACACACACTGTTGTCAAAAAAACATTATACCATGACCCCCCCCAAAATGTGCACGCTGATTGGCCAGCGTGCACATTGTAAATCGAGTTATACTAATGGAAAAAGGTCCGTCGCCGGACTTTTTCCATTAGTATAACTCTACTTTAACACTGTCTCACTATGTTAAATGGGTTTAACATAGCGAGACATTTAAAATAAGCAACGGAGATCTCCGTTGCTTATTTTAGCTGTCTCCATGCTAAACCCATTTAACATAGCAGACAGGTTTTAAAAAGCAACGGAGAAAGCAAGATCTCCGTTGCTTTTTATTTTCGCTATGTTAAATGGGTTTAATAGCGAGACAGTTTTAAAATAAGCAACGGACATCTCCGTTGCTTATTTTACTGTCTCGCTATGTTAAACCCATTTAACATAGCTTAAAACAGTAAAAAGCAACGGAGATCTTGCTTTCTCCGTTGCTTTTGCACAGCTCTGATGTACTGTGCAGGCGCAGCAGTACATCAGAACTGCCGGATGCCAGACATCTGCGGAAGGGCAGTAAACAGGCATTATACTATGCCATTATTTAAGAAAAGTAATAGTTTCTTTTCTTAAATAATGTCATATAATAGCAATAACCACTGGGTGTGGGTAATGCTATTTACCACGGTTGGCTTTGTTTGGTCCGGGCTCGCCACCAAACCACGCCAACCGTGGGTAAATCCAGCATTACCCACACCCAGGCGTGGGTTATTGCTATAATATTCCACATAAAATTCAGTTTAGAAAGGGAGGACTAAACTGCTCAGCTAAAAGATCACAGCTGCCAAAGAAGCACTCACTTCAACAAAAATGCTCTGAAACTTTAGGAGCTCCTCCTGTTTTTTGTAGGAGTGTCCTCCCTGACAGGAAGAATTTGTGAAAGTCACCCCAAAGCTTTTGGAAGCTGGCCTATGCAAGTAGGGAAAAGCCACATAGCTTCGGTTACTGCAATGGTAATTATTTTGAACATAAAATAATTAGGAAAATTAGAGCTAACTAATTACGCTGAGTCCGCCTCCAGGCTTTTCTGCAGTTAACTCCTACTGATGTCTCTAGGGTGTCAAATATTGCTTGTTCTTATTTGCTTTAATAATTCCAAAACCATGCTACATACAAGGTATCAGAAGATTTCATCTTAAAGCACACATTATGGCAAACACAATTACATTGATATTTCACCTCTGGCAAATGCATCTAAAGAGATATTGAATATTATTTGTAATCTGTGTATTTGTATTGTAATAATTTTCATATTACTCTAAATATCTCAACATTCAGAAAACACAGAACTGCATAGCCTCATTTGAGAGCTCGCGGCTGTATGAAGAAAATCCTGCTGGCAGTATGTGTCCTGTTTGAATAGTTATTAAGATATCATAACCTGTTTATACAATGTTACAAAATTAATATTCACTGCCTTTATTTTGGCTTATAATATATAGTTTAAAGCATTGAACTGAACGAATGCCACTGATGTAAAGATTAATTTATCCTGAATAGTTTGCCATTTACAGTTTTCAATAACACGGTTCCAGAGATATGAATATTTGCTTGGATTGTAAGGTGATAACTTCATTTTTTTAAAGGCTCAAGCCACACCCGCTGGGAGTTAAAGGTACACTCTCAAAAGAGCTGCACTGGAAGGAATGAGATAAAGCTGATCAATCTAGGTTTCGGTACTAAAATATGGATTATGAAAATGTTTTGGTTTAGTGGTGTATACTGGCTGATCTTATTTTTACACCTCAGAAGACAGTCTATAGTTGAGCATCTAAGTATAAAGCTAGGGTAAAATGGAAGAGGCTGATGTCAACTCAGAAATAAAGGTAGTTTGGTGGATAAAAAAGCTGGCATGTATCACATAGTTCTTGTGGATGACTATTAGCCTTAACATTTTCCAAGTCAGATGTTTTGCAGCAGCTTTGTGGATATATCAGTGAGTCACATGTGTGACATTCATCTGTTGATTGCAAGAACAGAAGCACATTTGTAACGATAACATCTTTTGATTCTGCAAAATAAAGAGCTCTTAAACACCAGCTTCAAAAATAAAAGTTAATTTGATGTCAGGTATTATTATCTTTCTGTTTGAGGGAGGACAGCAGGAGTCTACACTACAGTAGCTTTGAAAATGTTCTTTTCATGTGAAAGGTAAATGTTATGCTTTTTTTATTTCAGGTCTAATTTTAGTACCAAAGATAATTAAAATTATTATTTCAATTGTCTTGTTTTACTGCAGTGCAGCCAGTGCCTTTGAAGAAGCAAAAGGGATGGTGACAGATGCCCTGCATGGAAAAAATCTGATTTTACCATTCAAAGGAATAGGGCACTTTAGGAATGAAGTTGTGTTTGCCAATTTGGCACATGGGGATCATATGGCACCACTGTATAACATTGCAGGTAATGATAAAGCTTAAGTCAAGCTTGCTGGAATGTTTTGTAGAGCATCAACTGAAATGTGTTCTTTTTTAGTGACTTGCTGAAGTATTAACATCTGTGTAAATGGAAAACAGACAAACTATTTTTTCCTTGTCACCTGAAAAGAAACAAGGTTATTACATCTCCTATACTTAATGCTATTAAATTCTGAAGCTTTGCTCTTTAGAAAACTGCTCAGGAGGTCCGTAGCACTGGCAGAGATTCACAAGATATTCCCCAGTTACTCCTATAACTAAGGCAAAGGGTACTTTCACAAATAAAGTGCCAAGGTTTAGGAAATCAGCTTATTTTTTCTTTGTAATACCTTGCCTTGGGCAATACCTGTGCATAGCTAGTCTGCACTGGAAAGACCTAACAGATTGGCTCTGCAGCCGCAGGGTCTGCTTGGGCCCCGCTCCATTCGCCTCGCTACACACAGCTCACTCCGCTCCCCTACCCTGCCCCCAATTCTCACCTGCCCCCAGTACCTCTACATTTATTCTAACCATAAATCACCCGACCACACCCCACAGCCAGTCAACTACAATCTTCCCAAATCCCAACCCTGATTATCTCTCAGCCAATTAACACCCCTTTCCTCCATAAACAACATGACACTTATCATGCTTTTCTTACTTACATCTCTCCTGTTAATCCTCACAACCCTAACCTACACTGCATCCTCATATACATACATACCACTACCCCACATCACCTACCATACAACACATACCTTCACACCTACAAAAACTCACATAAGCTTCCCAGTAGCCCCCTCTGTATTTAATAACAACACAACATTACTTTTGCACAACAAGCAGTTTCCACTATCTTACACTAGAAAATTATCATGTAAACTCCACATAGACATTCTACAAACAATCAGACTTCATCTATTATTAAAGAAATACCTCCTCACCTCTGGAGATATTTACCCAAATCCCGGGCCAGGCAACATTATACCTCCAAACAAACACACAACAGATCTACTTATCATTAAACTTAACTCACGCAGTATATCAAACAAACTCCCTCACTTACATGCATTCATAACTCACAACTCCCCTGACACTCTAACTATAACAGAGACCTGGCTAAAACTCAGCACACAGAACAAGGACATTTTCCCTCCAGGGTAGAATATCCTAAGACTAGATAGGACAGGAAAGAAGGGAGGGGGTGTTGCAATTGTCTATAAAAATGCACTTACCATACAACCTTTTCTAACTCCTCTACCACAGTTTAATGCTGCTGAGATCATAGGCTCTATGCTACTCCTAAACAAGAAAAAGAGTATCAATATTCTTTCTGCGTATATCACTCCAGGTAATAACTCTTTAATAATTGAGGAAAGTCTTCAATGGGTAAAAGACAACCTCCCACAAGAGACTATTCTACTAGGAGACCTAAACACTGATTGGCCAGCCTGCAACTCTAAAAACCCCACTAACTACATCAACCTGTACGGCTTCTCTCAACTCATTCAAGAACCTACTAGAGTAGATAAAAAGTCCCAAAAGGAATCTGTACTAGATTGGACATTAGTAAACTTCCCAGAACAAAACTACAAACAGGTTATCTGCCAGATGGACTTAGTGATTACATCCCAACTTTCCTCCTATGCAACCGTATTTACATACCCATACCTACATTCTATAGACAGGTCAGAAATGATTGCAATGTTAACCCTCTAGAGTTCAACTGTACGTTAAAAAATGTAACTGGGAACCACTACGCATCCTCCACTTGGACCAAGCAGTAGACTGTTTTAATAGTACTCTTACTAAGATCCTTGATTTAATAGCCCCCATAAGAACAATTAGATCTAAACTTCATCTTGCTCCATGGCTTAGTAAGTCCACTAGAGCCCTTTGAAAATCCAGTGATAATGCATGGAAAACGTGGAAGAAAGACAACACAAGTCTTTCCAAACAAAACTACCAACACCTTAGGAATCAGGTCAAACAACAAACAAAGCTTGATAAACAGAACTACTATCTAAATATCCAAAACAAACACTCCTACAACCCTCAAAAGTTCTGGCACGCAATTAACACTCTACTAAAACCTGGTAAAACCACCACACCAGCTCCCACCTCAATCTCCTCAAATACAGATAGCAATATAGCCTCGAAATTCAACTATCAGTTTACTAAATCCATTACATCTCTGTCTACTCAACTATCCAAAATAGCTATTCATCCATGACAACAGCTCCTAACAACTTGTCTCCCTTTACTTTCTCACCTGTCCCAACCTCTAAGATAAAGAAACACCTCTTAAAACTTAAACCCACTACTCTTACAGCAGACAGTTTACCAGCAAATTTCCTAAAAATAGCTGCCAACTCCATATCCTACCCAGTCTCAATCCTTATTAACCACTCTATACAGGAATCCTATATCCCTAGACTGTGGAAAATCTCCTACATTATTCCACTTCGTAAGGGTGGAAACTCCTATGATTTCTCAAACTACTGCCCCATTGCCATTCTGTCTCCTTTATCAAAGATACTGGAGAAATGCATACACTCTCAAGTCATGTATTTCCTAAATTCAAACAATCTCTCCCCTACACAACATGGTTTCTGTCCACACCACAGCACAACCACCACCATTCTCTCCTTCACAAACCGTGTTAACCAACATAGAAATAACAGATTTGTATCTGCTATATTCCTGGTCCTCTCCAAAGCATTTGATATGGTTTCTCACCCTTTACTAATAGATACTCTAACCTCTTTAGCTTTTACCCCTAACACTATTGCTTTGTTTAAAAATTACCTATCAGACCAACAACAAGCTGTCCAGTGGCAAGGAGTTCTATCCCCTTTACTCCCAACTTCCATTCGTGTACCTCAAGGTTCCATATTGGGTCCACTGCTCTTTTCTGTCTTGATCAATAACCTAAATACCTCCACCCTGCAGGCCTCATTAATACAGTATGCAGATGATTCCACTATAATCTGCTCAGCCCCATCTCTTACCACCCTAAACCACCTGGCCCAAGAATCTTTTGCCTCAGTAGAAAGGTGGATCACTAATATTCAACTCATCTTAAATCCAGACAAAACAAAACTACTTCTATTCACCCCAAACAAAGCAAAAACCTCTCCACTCTCCTTCTCTATTACCTCCAGTAAAGGTACTATCATTTCACCTTCTCTTCACACCACGATCCTTGACGTTGAAGTAGATAACCTCCATTTTGACATCCATATCTCTCAAACTATAAAAAAGGTACACAAAAAATGGGTTCCTTATACAGACATAAAACTGTCTATCAGATCAGGTCACCCTAGCTCAAACTCACCTTCTTTCCACACTAATGTATGCAGCCCCAATTCTCACTTATATTAAGAAATCTGACCTAGAGAAACGTGAGTCTTGTTACAACAAAATCGCCAAGTTTGCTAATAATTCCCCATTTCGAACTCATCACTACATACCTCTTAGACATCTTCAGTGGCTTGAGCTCCCACACCTACTAATCTGTCACCAACTTGTCATAGCTTACAACAGCCTAAAACAACCCAACAAAACTCCCGCTCTTAGGCAATTGCTGACTAACTACACACCAAAGCGTCCACTCCGCTCTGCCATCTAAGCACTTCTCTCTATATTATCAGCTAACAACACAGCAGGCAAACTCTGTTTTCACACAGTATAGCAAAAACCTGGAATAATCTCCCTCCATCCGTGACTTCTGCATCAAATACCACACAATTCAAAATCTCCCTGAAGACCTACCTTATAAGTTCTTGGCTCTGTCCATGTGTCACATCATCCTAAAACCTGTTACCTCCACACTCTCTCTCTTTCTGTCATAGTACATGCCTTCAGTAAACATGCTTGGTACAAATGGTATCCCTTAGCAAACATGAACTTGTAATCTCTGTCAGTTTTTTTACAACAAACAGATTGTACATATGTAAATATTGCTGATTTGAATTGCCTTTACTGTTTTCTTTTCTCTCTAGATACTACTTGTATAACAATGTTTTTTAACACTATGTATAATGTCAGTATTGTTATTTGTGCTTATGAATTTATGTGGAGCTTTTCTCCCCAGGCCTCTGCTGTAAAGGGACCTCTTCCAGTCGGACCACCCCAGTTAACAAAAGAAAAAGAAAAATAAATAAGTGTAACCAGAAGTAGGTGTTTACGAATGGTCTGTTTGCAGTAGTCTTTACAACAGATTTATTTTGAGATATAGTTTAGTATTACAATAAAAAGATTAATAATTAAATTCTGTAATGTTTGTGTTCTTGTAATCCATATGTAACTAGCCTGAATGCAATGCAGTTTCCATTTTGAAACAAAATGCTGACAAGGGTTCAGATGCATTATTAGGAAAATGAGATGGCAATAATGTCCTTAAGAGAGTATTCAGTCGTCTGTTCTGCGTCATATGGCATTGTTTTTTTAATTTGTTTTGCTACTTGAGTATAGTAATCACTGCTGAAGATTTTCAGACGTGACCTGGTTGTATTATAGTAGCAGCAACATAGACTAAATGAATGTACTCTACATTGTTACTAAACTAAATAGCATACAACGTACAAATAAAATACTGAATACTTATTTTTTATGTGAATAGACAATGCTAAGCAGGATAACATGAAGAAGGTACAAGGTTCTGATGCCTGGCTTGAAGAAAGAATGATATTCATTTTCTGAAAAATACACTGACCTCTTGTTCCAGAGGCTAGAGATGGTGGAGTAAAAACCCAGTTAGAGGCATTAGTTCTTGCTGCAGGGGGTTATTAGTGTATCAGTACAGAGCCAGTCAATATACCTGAAGGGGCGCATTGCTTTGCGCATGAGTAGAAAAGAAACAAACTCAGACAGAAGTTGATTTAACAAACTTTAGTCAATAGATTATTCTCTCTCTCTGGGGCGCTGTAATAATGTGACAGAAATCTAATACAAGTCTGGATGTTCTCGGACAATTTTCAGAGAACAGGGTTCCTGATCTGAAGAAAGTGGAATTATCGTTTATAATGATTCATTCTACAATCGGTAATGCTCTGTTTCCTATGAGATTCCTAAAAATAAATTATTTGTAAAGTTCACTGTAGCCCCCTTTTACTCCTTCCCTATTTTTGTTGTGCATGAGTTTGGTAGAAATTCAGGGAGAACATACTGTTATAGCAATAATGTATCATTACATCCCCTGCTGTCATCAGGAGCATATGTATATGTCTTGTGTTCTTACTCCACTAAGAAAATTTATATTCATTTCTTCTTCCCATTGTATTCATCTTGTAATCAGGCAAGTTTTTCTAAGCCTGCTAGGACATTCACTGTAATCCTGTTGCTGTGGTAAGCACATGCTTGGCATTTTCTGAGTCATGTGGCATCACTAATATTAGTGCACAACTCCTTAATGCTTATTCACATCTAATGTCATTACACTTTTGTCAGTGTAGTGCCTTGCCTTTATTAATGGTATGTTATTTTTCATCCTAGATCTTCAGACAAAATACTGTTGAAGTTTTTCTTTTGGTTGTACTAGACAGGGGGAATGTGCTGGGGCCAAATTAAGAACTGAGCTGTACTGAAATTTCTACAGGAAGAATGTCAGTCATACATACACTTTTTATTTTACGTCCAAAGATAATTCCTTGGAAATTTTCTCATGAACTCTCAATAGAGGATTGCTATGCTGTATTTTATTTGTCTAGAACTCTGAAAGAGGGATGAGTTACTCCATTTTAGACATAGGCCTGTGCAGTCATTTGACTGTGACAGACTGATATGTTGCATTGTACCCAGTCTCCATTAGACTGTGTATATGACTTCATTTTATGCTGAAATGCTGCATATGTACAGAACATTGTAATACTGGGAAATGCAGTATGTATCCAGTATGCTACTCAACAGAGTTGTAATACTATCAGAAGTAAGAATCAAGTATATTTTCCCTGGCCAGTCAATGTTTCTAGAATAGCAACCATATTATGGCCAAAATGTCATGAGATGAGGGGTGCAATATGCTGCAGTCAAATTCATCACTAAACTGTTGAAATCACTCAGGAGAGAATGGGAGTCCATGTTGCACAGTGTACTTGCTTGCCCTAGGATACTGCCCTGAAAGTTGTATGAAGAACTTTCATCAAAGTACTTCAGGATACTGTATCTTAGACATAGACAAGACTTACCAATTCAGTCTGACATGATATGTTACTCTGGTTTCTATTGGGTTGATTATAAGACTTCTGCTCAGGTTAAAAAATACAGTACATGTCCTTAATATTAATGAGCTGCCACGCTGCCATTATAAATAAGTAAAAATAATGATCTGATATTGTTAATCTTCGTTCATTCCTTACGCATGGGTATCGGTTCCGACCTCGGAACCGAGCCGGCCATTTTCCAAGCTTGTGTCAGCTTCAAACTCTCGAGCTAAACTCTTACCCACAATCCCCCTCTCCCTGTTACCTCAGATTTTGTTTGCTGCATTGCCATTCGGTTGTGTCAAGCTACTTCTCTTGAGCTAAGTACAGTTATTTGTTGTTTAATAGTCTTTCAGATTACTTTTCTGTCAGAAAAGTTTATATTTCATTGTCTCTTACCCTATCGCATCTAGTGTACATATTTTTTTCATGTTTTTCTGCTCTTTTCTTTACCCTTTTTCCACGAGGTATTCTCTCTTTATCATCATTGGTAAACCTTCCCTTTTTTCCCATATCTTCGGGTATTCTTTTGTACCATTGCTGGTACCTTTTCTATTAATTAATTTGCTGTCATGGCAGATAAGAAAGGTAGTCCGGGGTTTAAGCGGTGTTCTGATTGTGGACACAAACTACATACTTGTGATGCACACTCTTTGTGCGTTTATTGTTTGGGGGCGTCCCACTTGTCTGTTGACCCGCCCTATACTATTTGTGAGAACTTTTCAAATAGAACCTTGTTAGAAAGGAAAAACAAGCTGTTACTGAAGGGACTTCTTAAATCTCCCTTTTCTGAGGCTATTTCTGGCTATTTCCGCTGTCGGATGCCTCAACCCCTCCTAGAGCCCATAAGAAAATCTTGGATGTTCCTACCAAGGCTAAATCTTTGCCTTCATCCCCGGCTGGGGACTCCCGCCAACCAAAACCTAAAAAGGCTAAAGTTTCGGCTCCGGAGCTCACTCAGTCAGCCTCAGTGCTAGATCTTTGGCACCGAGGCCTTCGGCTCCATTAGTGATCTCAGCTCCGTCTTCTCCTGCAGCCTTCACTATATCGGCACCGAGGGGCTCCTCGGTTCAGACTATTACCACTGTATCAGCACCGACTGTTCAGTTGGGGCAGACCTTGACCACGTCACCTCCGAGATCTTCCTCGGAACCGATACCTTTATTGTTGACTCCAGTTTTGTGGGTTCCAGCTTCGGTACTGACAACCACTCCGGCACTGATCCCTGTGTCGGTGCAGACCATGACCTCGGCACCGATGACTTCTTCAGTGCAGACACCCATAGTCCAGTCTCTCTTGGCACCGTTGTCCTCGGTGCAGATGGGTGAGATGGGCACCGAGTTTGCCTCTTCTGTGGACAGGCCTGTTTCTCCCTCAGTCTCCGTGAGGTCCACTAGAAGCCTTTCCGAACATGATGTGTTGCATCTTGTGGATCGGGTGCTCTTGGCCAGAGGTATCCCACCCCTCAGGAACTATCCTTCCTTGGGAGGTGATCACCTGTCTCTAAAGACCCCTTCTTATTCTCCTCCTTCATTGCCTTTGACGTCCATGGATATAGCACAGTCTTCCCCTTCAGCGGTCCCTTTTATGGATCCCACTAAGGAACCGCAGTTGCTTTTGTGGCAGGAAAGTTTTGCTACAACCCAGGATGTCAGTTGAGACACGCATAGTTTGCTGCTCCACAGCCATCCAGGGACTCCGGGTCGGCAGGCTGAGCCACTTAGGGGAGGGGTGATCCCTGTCCTAGACATGCACTCCTCTTCTGGTGGACCAGCCAACTGATGGAGAAGGCTTTCACTGCTGCTGGTGATACTGGACTGTCTATACCTCCACCCTCCTCTGGTACACTGGTTTCACAAGTCGCACCTAGCGGACACCGGGTGCAAGGGCCTCAGGACATATTCCCACAGGAATCCCCTTTTCCGCTGTCTTCTCCAACTTCTCCTGCTGAGGATGTCCACCGGAAAAGTTCATGTAAGAGGAAGAACATGGACTCCACAGAGGAGTCCCTCACTGAAGACACAGATTTTGATGAGGGGGAAGGATCCCCCAGTCACCCTCTGAGGTATCCTTTGGTGATATCCTCGAAATCCTGAAACAGAGAGGTGACTGTCAGTCCTCTAATCCGATCTCTGAGGAATCTGTGTTCCTGCAGGCCTTTCACGCCCGGCCCCCTACCTCCTGGGTTACTTCACCTGCTGATGAACTTGTCTGGCTTATCGTGCAGCGTGCTTGGAAGGCTCCTGATACCATCTAAGCTATTCCCTGGAGGCCAGATAAGATTTTGTACCCTTCTGCTTCGGATCCCCATTGGTCCAAAGGTCTTCCTGTGGATGCCTTGGTGGTGGCGGCTGCAACAAAAAAGGATCTGGCAGAAGAAGAAAGCCAGACTGTCCATCCACATAACAAAGAGTCCCGGGCCCTGGACAGGATAGGGAAGTGCACCTTTGCTTCAGCGACCTTTACTATCAGGTCCCTGAATTATATGGCACACCTTACCTGGCTTCAAAGGGATCTGATTTCTGAGCTCTCTGAAACCTTGGCTGGTGCCGTGTCTGATGAGGTCCATGACAAAGTGGCCTTTCAGCTGGCCACCATTGAATCAATATCTAACTCCTTTATGCAACTGCTATCTCATGCATCAGAAGGAGCAGCTGGAGCAGCAGGTTCAGCTGCGGTCTTGAGATGACACGCCTGGATGCGCTTGTGCAATTTCGCGGAACCCTTTAAGGCTTCCTTTCTTAACGCTCTCATTGAGGCCTCTTTGTTGTTTAGGCCCAAAGTTAAAAGCACACTGGCCAGATTTGAACAGGACGGTAAGACCCTTTCTGCCATAGGTGTCCGTTATTCTTCCCCTCAATGTGCTTTCTCCCAAAACCAAAAGAGTGGGAAGATATGGTTCAAGAAATCTCAGGGTGCTTTCCGTGACACACAGGCCTAGTTCTCCCCTAGAGGCAGAGGGGGAAACTCACAGGGAAGACGCTCCTTTCGGGGCAGAGGGGGTCTGCGTAACCAGTGTTCCAGGGATTCTTTCCCTGGTCAATCCTACCAGCATTCCTGAAGAGCGGCCCAACTACTTTCCTCTGGAGGTGGTTGGGAGATGTTTCTCCTTGTACCCTTCTGCCTGGCTAACCATCACCAATGATTCTTGGGTACAAAGGATTATAACTAGAGGTTATCATATCCCCTTCGATCTTTGTCCTGCCCCTTCAAAAAACCTTCCCGACGTTCCACCCAGTCAAAGGGAAAAAGCAGCACTAGAAATAGAAAAGCTGCTAAGAAAGAGAGTCATCCAAATAGTCCCTCCAGACCAGATAGGATCCGGATTCTACTCAAGACTATTTTTGGTGCCAAAGAAAACCAGGGACTGGAGACCAATTTTGGATCTCAGTGTATTGAACAAGTTTGTGAGAGTACAAAAATTCCGGATGGTCAAAAAAATGGAAAAAGACGATTGGATGTGCTCGATAGATCTTAAAGATGCGTACTACCACACAAAAGTGGACAGGCCATCAAGAAGATTTCTGCACTTCCATGCAGGAGCCAGTCACTACCAGTTCAGAGTACTGCCCTATGGACTCTTTGCAGCCCCCAGATTGTTCACAAAGTGCATGGCAGTTGTCACAGCTCACTTGCAACTTCAAGGATTCCAGGTGTTTCCATACCTAGATGACCGGCTCATTTCCGCCCCCACCAGACATCTACTGGAAAAAGCCCTGGCATACCCTCTCCTCACTGCTCAAAGGCTAGGCATAACCATAAACTGGCAAAAATCCAATCTCACCCCATCTCAGTTGACATAATTCATAGAGGTTATCTTGGACACAAAGAACTGCAGAGCTGCTATTCCAGAGCACAGAATTCTAAGGATAAAGCAACAACTGATTCCAATCCTTTCAAGGGAGAAATCCATGGCTCACTTGGTTCTACAGCTGTTGGGTTCCATGGCAGTCTCCATCACCATTGTTCCCTTGACCAGGTTTCACATGAGGCTTCTACAATGGCTACTGCTTACCCAATGGTATCCTTTTCTGCATCCTCTTTCAGCCATGATTCGAGTAACCCACAGGTGCAAACAGGATTTAAATTGGTGGATGACACACAATCTGTCACAATGGACTTGCCCCTTCTTCCCCAGCAACCCAAGGCCACAGTGACCACGGACGCCTCCCTGATAGCCCCTATGTCAGGGACAGGCAGTCCAAGGCACTTGGTCTGAACTGGAGGCCCATCTGCATATAAACGTTCTAGAGCTGAGGGCGGTGCTTCTGGCGTTGCAAGCATTCCATCCCCTGCTGCCATCTGGGACAATTGCGATTCAATCAGACAACATGGCGGTGGTCTGGTACATCAACAAGCAAGGTGGAACCAAATCATACCCCCTTTGTCGAGAGGCCATGAGGATATGCAATGGGCGATGGCTACCAGCCGTTTTCTTCTAACAACACACATTCCTGGGAGGTCCAACATGATAGCAGACAGACTCAGCAGGTGCTTTCTATAACCTCACGAGTGGTCCCTAAATCCCTTGATAGCGGCGGAGATCTTCCACCGCTGGGACCATCCTTGCTGTGACCTCTTTGCATCCCCGACCAACTACAAATGCAGCAACTACTTCGCCTTGATTCCCCCTCTGGGACAGTCACCCAGGGACACTCTAGTCCACTATTGGCCCTCGGGTCTTCTTTATGCATTTCCACCCTTTCCCCTCATTCCCCAGTTTCTGAAGAAAGCCCGTCAGTTGAAGAGCAAGGTGATCCTCATAGCACCATATTGACCTTGACAGATTTGGTTCCCCTTCCTTTGGCCTCACCAACTAGATCAACCATGGATTCTCCATCCAACCCCAGAGTTGATCTCACATCCACAGAACCTGATTCATCCCAACTTGAACAGCCTGAAGCTCACGGCTTGGCTATTCCAATTCCCTTGATTGCCAGGCAGAATGATCTTTCTATACCAGTACGTGATATTCTCATTGCATCTCATAAATCTTCCACTAGAATTACTTATCTGAGCAAGTGGAAAAGATTTACTTGTTGGCTGAAAAATAAACAAGTAGATCCCTTCTCAACACCAGTGTCGATAATACTAGACTATCTGGCTGACCTTTTTCATTCGGGTCTATCGGCCTCTGCCATTACAGTTCATTTGGCTGCAATTTCTAATTTTCATGAGGGTGTCCAGGATTCCTCTCTTATGTCCCACAAATTGTGCAAGACCTTCATAAAAGGTGTGAATCATCTGAAGCCACCTTTTAGAGAACCTATTCAACCATGGGATTTATCATTAGTTCTACAAGCTCTGACAATGCCACCTTTCGAACCTGCCTGTTCTTGCAACCTCAAGTATTTGTCATGGAAAACCTTGTTTTTGGTCGCCATTACTTCTGCCAGACATATTTCTGAGCTTCACGCTCTATGCATCAAGAGTCCATACTTGATTTTTCATAGAGATAGAGTGTCTCTGAGAACTAATCCATCTTTTCTGCCTAAAGTGATCTCTGAAATGTCCATTAATCAAGCCATTGAATTGCCAGTTTTCTTTCCCAATCATTCAAACAGAGGAGAGTATTGCCTACATACCCTAGATATCCACAGGGAAATTCATTTTTACTTAAACAGGACTAGGCCTTTTCGTAAATCTGACCAGTTATTTTTAGCTTTTTCTGGACCTAGATTAGGATCTCCTGTTGCTAAGGTCACATTAGCTAGATGGTTGAAGGACTGTGTGACCTTCATTTATACATAACGTAATATCTCATTGCCTACTACCATGAAAGCTCATTCAACAAGGTCGGTGGCAACTTCTGCTGCCTTCCATGCCAGAGCTTCCTTACATGACATCTGTGCGGCTGCAACTTGGGCTACGCCTCATACCTTCATCAATCATTACAAATTGGACTTGGCCTCCAGGGGAAGAGCATCTTTCGGTTCTATGGTGCTCAGGAATGTCCTTCCATGAGAGCCTCCCAGGAATAGAGGTAGCTGGGGACTATGTCCCATGCGTAAGGAATGAACGAGGATTAATAATATCAGATAAAGAAGATAAGTCTTACCATAACATTCCATCTGTATTGTTGATCCTAATTCAGTCATTACGACCTTCCCTCCTTCCCCCTCCTGTGGTTTCTAGTGGATCTCACCATCCGTTTTTTTAGGTTATTTGACCAGAGGTAGCCTCTACCTTCTTTGACTTGCAAACTCAATCTGAGGTAACATGGAGAGGGGGATTGTGGGTAAGAGTTTAGCTCGAGAATTTGAAACTGACGCGAGCTTGGAAAATGGCCGGCTCGGTTCCGACCCATGCATAATGACTGAATGAGGATCAACAATACAGATGGAACATTATGGTAAGACATAACTTCTTTTTTTTGACAAATGTGACAATATTCCTGTCTCTACACATAAGTCTCCCTGTGCTGAGGGATCAGTGTACTGTGGTCATTTTTGCATTGAGCTCCACTTCAGTTCTTATGGACAGAATGGCAGTCTTAAATGTACAGTGTGCCTAGTTATCAAAGGGTAATTCTTTGGAAGATTTATCAAGAACTCTGTTCACATCAAAATATGTATTCATTATATTATGTGTACATTGTATGCTATTTAATTTAGTAACAATCTAAATCATTTACTCTATGTTACTGCTCCCATAATACAGCCAGGTCATGTTTGAAAATGGTCAGTGGTAATTACTGTACTCATTACCAAAACAAATTAACAAATCTATGCCATATGAAATATGGTAGTTTATAAACAGGTGCCAGTTATTAGGTTTCACTGTCACTTCACAATTGTAGTTTGACATGGTGTATTATAGTCATTTTCCATTATGAATGTGTATGATTTCTTTTAAATGTGGGTAATATAGCACATGTCCAGAATATAACTTTTACTGCATTATTATTACATAGAAAGTAACAATTGTATATATATGTGTATGTGCGCGCGCACACACACACACACACACACACACACACATATATATATATATATATATATATATATATATATATATATATATATATATATATACACACATATACACATATTGAGTAGGGAAGTTTGTGTCACTGGATTGTGATTTGCTATACCCCCCCCCCATAAATAGGTCATATGCAGTGAAGTTACATGAAAATAAACTACAAACTTCTCTTTATACCTGAAAATAACTACCAGACATATTATGTAGCTGAGTCATGATATACTATTCTATGAAATTTGGTAGAATATTTCAGAAGGTTGTATAATGCTGTATAATGCTGCAGAGTATTTGTATGTAAGGCATTGGCTGGATTTTTACATTTAATGTTGCTTAAGTGCCCACTGATCTTCTGTTTGAGCATGCATATTGTTTGCCCAGTATGTGCTCTTCAAATGCACTGGCCAGGTAAATCAAGCCTTGCATATTACATTTTATATGGTGTAGGACTTATTTACATTGGTGAAGTTTCTGGTTTGAAGCATATACTTACTCTTTACACATTTACCACCCACCCTACTCTTTTTCACTTGATGGCCCAGTCTTTTCACCGACCCTTCATGTTTCCAGGAGACAAAGTATTGTGATAAAGTATTAATTGCATTATAAGAAAATTTACATTTGGTGGTCAGTGTAAAGCTAAGAAAATTGATGCATAACAGAGTGGATTAGTATTTAGAAATTACTTCTCTAATTGTGTATATATTACTACCAAAGATTGTTAAAATGAATATTTAGATCCCTAACTTCCACCTTTAATGGTCACAGTACTGCAAATGTCAGTCCTAGTTATTGTCCCAACCTGATGTTTCATTTGGTGTAACACCTGTTGGTAATACTCATGGTGGACAAGTCTATGAACTAAATCATATAAGAGGATTATGTAGTTATGAACTAAATCCTCAGAGTCAGGTTCATAACTACATAATCCTCTTATATGAATAAGTTGTGATTTGGGATATATTTTGAAATATGTCTTTGCTGACAACTATCCATAATCAAAAAAATTATTTCTAGGAAATGGTTCAGCAATCCCAATTATGGATGTATTAGTCAGTTTGGTGCCCAAAACATCAAAGTAAATGACTAAATAAATAAATGTAAAGTTAATGCTGAACTCATTGTTATTAATATAGAACACAAAATGTATTAGCTCAAAATGGTCACTTCTCCAGCTGAGCCAACATTCATTTATTTTCTTGCACAATATATTCATCTTTTCAAAAAAATGGATTCCTAGACTGTTCATAAATGTATAGCTGTTCAGAAAAACCCATAAATAATTCTGCAAAATTGAGACAATCCTGTCACTGTCCCTTTCAAATTGAAAGTACTATTGATTCTTAAAAAAGAACACCTGTTTAGTCAGTACTAATGTAGTCAATTACATCAAAAAGTAATTGAATTCAGCAGTGTATACAACAGACTCATTTAACCAGTGTCTCAGTTTTCTTAATTCCCCATGGGGTGTAGCAGTATGTAGAGCTTTTACATTCATGGTACACATGTACTAGTCCAACTAAATATAGGCCTCAGCTATAACTTGTAAATATTCACTGTTGTCCTTTATTCTGGCCCATAGCAATCTTGACGGTGATTTAAAACAGACTTCCAGAAACTCAAGATTTTCAGTAAATGAACTCCTGACTGATGTGATAGGACATACTGGTAATTTAGATCTTGATTTTTATATTTTAGGCAGTACATAAAAAGTTCTGTGGTCAGAGTTCACTTTACAGTTGTAGTTTAACATGGTGTATTGTAGTTGTTTTCCATTATGAATGTGTGTAGGACTTCTTTTAAATGTGAGTAATACAGCACATGTCCAGAATATAACTTTTACTGCATTACTATTACATAGAAATTAAAAATTTTATATACGTGTATATATACACACACACACACACACACACACACACACACATATATATATATATATATATATATATATATATATATATATATATATACACCTTTTGTAGGGAAGTTTGTGTCACTGGATTGTGTGATTTGCTCTACCCCCCCAAAAAAAATAGGTCACATGCAGTGAAGTTACATGAAAATAAAGTTATAAACTATGAACTTATCTTTATCCCTGAAAGTAACTACTGTGCATATTATGTAGCTGAGTCATGATATATTATTTTGAGAAATTTGGTAGAATATTTCAGAAGGTTATATATTCCTATATAGTGCTCAGAGTATGTGTATATAAGGCATTGGATTGATTGTTACATCTAATTTTACTTAAGTGCCCACTGATCTTCTGTTTGAGCATGCATTTTGTTTGCCCAGTATGTGCCCTTCAGATGCACTCGCCAGGTAAATCAAGCCTTGCATATTATATTTAATATGGTGTAGGACTTATTTACGTTGGTGAAGTATCTGGTCTGAAGCATATACGTACATTTCACATATTTACCACCCAACCTACTGTTTTTGACTTGATGGCCCAGTCTTTTCACTGACCCTTCATGTTTCTAGGAGACAAAGTATTGTGATAAATTACAAGTTGCAGTATAAGAAAATTTACATTTGGTGGTCAGTATAAAACTAAGAAAACTGTTGTACAACAGAGTGGATTAGTATTTAGAAATTACTTGTATATTATAAGCATTACTACCAAATATTGTTAAAATGAATATTTAGTGCCCTAAATTGCACCTTTAACTCATTCACTCCAGTGGTGCTCAGGAAGTTTGCATTGCATCTTCCAACTGGCAGAGCCTAAGCCTTTTGACAGAATCAAATTATCTCCTCCCATTTCAAACAAATATTCATATCTCTGGAACCATGGTGATTGTGAAAGAAGTATAAATGGCAAACTCTTCAGCACAAACTATTTTTATAGTGGTAGTATTCTTTAGGTTCTAGGTCTTAAACCTGAACTGAATAAGTCAAGTAAACACAGTAATTTTACATTGTAATATTTTGTAAACAACTTATAATAGTTCAGTAACCACTCAAGTTGCACATACTGTTAGCAGCATGTTATTCATCTAGCTGAGAGCTTTCATATGAGGCTAAGGGGTTTTGTCTGTGTTACTTGGTTATTGAGTTATTTAGAAAAAATGTGAAAATTACATCTATATAAATTAATATCATAAAAACAACAGTTAATAGCTATTTTGCTACGCTAGACAGAGGGCAAATACCAATGCAGTTGAGTTTGCTATTGTGTAAGCTTTAAGATGAAATATTTTGAAATCTTGTACATAGCATGGTTTTGAAATTATTGATGCAAATATGAACAATCAATATTTGATGCCTGGAGGCGTCAGTAGGAGTTAGCTGCATATGCACCTGGAGGCGTCATTCAGATTTAATGAATTTGGTCACAATACTGCAAATGTCAGTCCTAGTTATTGCCACAACCTGATGTTTCATTCCGTTTAACACCTGTTGGTAATACTCATGGTGGACAAGTCTATGAACTAAATCATATAAGGGGATTATGTACTTATGAACTAAATCCTCAGAGTAAAGTTCATAACTACGTAATCCTTTTATATGAATAAATTGTGATTTGGGGATATATTTTGAAATATGTCGGTGGTGACAACTATCCATAATCAAAAAAAGTATCTCTAGGAAATAGTTCAACAATCCCAGCTAGGGAGGTATTAGTCATTTTGGTGCCCAGAACATCAAAATAAATGACTAAATAAGTGTAAAGTTAATGCTAAACTCGTTATTAATATAGAACACAAACTGTGTTAGCTCAGAATGGTCACTTCTCCAGCTGAGCCAACATTCATTTATTTTCTTGCTCAATATATTCATTTTTTCAAAAAACGGATTCCTAGACTGTTCATAAATGTAAAACTGTTCAGAAATCCCCATAAATAAATCTGCAAAATTATGACAATCCCATCACTGTCCCTTTCACATTGAAAGTACTGTTAATTCTTAAAAAAGAACACCTGTTTAATCCATACTAATGTAGTCAATTACATCAAAAAGTAATTAAATTCAGCACTATACATAACAGACTCATTTAACCAGTGTCACAGTGCTCTTAACTCCCCATGGGGGTGTAGCAGTATACAGAGCTTTCACATCAGTGGTACACATGTACTAGTTCAACTGAATATGGGCCCCAGCTATAGCATGTAAATATTCACTGCTGTCCTTTATTCTGGCCCATAGCAATCTTGACAGTGATTTAAAACAGACTTCCAGAAACTCAAGATGTTCAGTAAGTGAACTCCTGACTGATGTGATAGGACATACCGGTAGTTTAGATCTTGATTTGTATATTTTAGGCAGTACATAAAAGTTCTGTGGTCAGAGTTCAGACACCTTCAGCTCCTTCCTCAATGTCTGTAAAATATTGTCACCTGTCATCTAAAAATACAAGCTTTCATTTATTTGCTTGTTAAACAAAGGTATAGAGTCATATGATATCCTAGTGATTAAAGCAATGTCCATCACATATTGTAGTGTTTAGCACTCATTTAAAACCCATCCCAAAGTACCACGCTTCACCCCTTTTCCTGTTTTATCACCTTGTGTGAATTGTGTTTATTCTACTTATATATGGTTATTCCTGTAACTGTCCCTGAAACTTTTTACAGTGTGTTAACCCATTTTGAATATTTAGGCTTTGATAGATACAAAGAGCAAAAAATAGCCAACAACAGTCAGTTTTAAAGTCCCATGGAAAATGGTCAGATGTAAAGATTTAATGGCTGCATAGATTATAACTCTGTAAGGTTACTTTTTGTTACCTTTGTGGAACTTTTCTGGTGAGGTCTCTCACCATAAAAGGGTCTGATGTTTAGTGAGATTTAGCCAAATCGCAAACTAAATTGTATCTGTTTTCAGGGGTAGCCTTGGAGTACTGCTGTACTGCTTGGTTAAACGCCTTACTCAGACTCACAGAGTATAATAATAGAGACAGAAGGAAACAAACTCAGAGCTACAGGATGAAGCTTGCTAGTAGTTAATAGTCATAACTGTATGTGCTGTACTGCAAGGCAAATCCATAAATATTTTTATTTAACATTTGTTTACTGGGAAAGTCCGACTGGGACAGAACCCATTTTCAGCAGAGGTCAGTGGAGAAATGCTCCAGAAGCATGTCTTTGCATAATATATGTAGTTACTAATTAACAGGTAATTTCAGCAGTCTAGGCTGTGGAGTAAGTAAGAGCTACGATGTGATGGAGAACTACTTTAAGGATCTTACATGAGAAGAGGAAAAATAGCATATCTGCAGATCTGGAGCTTTGTAGTGAACAGTATAAGGGAAGTACATAGCAGGAAATAAAAGTAGTGTTGATAGCACTGAAACATAGACATTGATGTCAGATAGACTGCCCATCAAATCTGCTAATATCCTTTCATGTTAAATAAGTTGTAAATATTAATTGATTATTTGTCTGTTTTAAGACCCTTGCAGTCATTGCCCTATCTTTGTCTTATAGATTCCTGAGCTGTCTCAAATTTTGTCAGTTCATCAGTGACGCTGCTACAGCTATGCACTACTCTTCTGTAAAAAACACGTATTTGCTTTTGTTCCAGTCTTTCCACATTGTAGCTTCTGGTGTGTCTTCCTTCCTCATACCTGTCTTTTTTAAACATTGTATTGTAGTGGCCTGTTAAGCTCCTTGAGGTAGCTAACCTTTTCTGTTATGCACCATAGCCTTCCCTTTCCCCATACTTTTACATTCATTTTAATTCTGTTTTATGTAGCTTCCGGTGCAGACTGTTCACTATTTTTATTGCAATCATCTCAACAATTTTTATGCTGTCATGGCCTTGCAAAAATATGATCTCCAGATCTACACAGTCTAAATGTTTGTGTCTAGAGCTTGCTGTTTCCATAGTAAATCCAGTAACATGGAGAGACACCGGTATGCTGAGCATTCCCTATACTAAAAGAAAGGTGTCTTGCTCATTTATCATTTTTTTTGTTTAAGACAGTGCAAAAACAAATATAACATAGATGCTTTCTTTGAAAGAAAGTATGTATTGTCTTTGTGTAGGTAAAGTTAACCAGGTCAGCCAGGTAATGCTGACTTCTCACATCATCTCTCAGAGGCTTAATTTTCGTTTACTGCACCTACCCGCAGAAAGTGCCTTATTGCCAGAAGCCTTTGTCAGTGAATGCTAGTGTACACCCTAGCTGTGGAAATAACATAAGCTGAAAACAATTTATGGTACCAGCCAAACGCTTACCCCCCCCCCCACACACACACAGCATACACATGCACCAAAATGAAAATTTTCCCCAAGCAATCCCTTCAGTAGTTTGTATATGCACAAGCACCAAAATGAAGCATGTCCCCCAGTAATGCCTTAATTAGTTTAACCAAGTATGCACAAGCACCAAGATGAAACATTTCCCCTAACAATCCCTTTAGTAGTTTGAGCAAGTATGCACAGGCACCAAAATGAAACATTTCCTCAAGCAGTCCCTTCAGTAGTTTCACCAAATATATACAACAACCAAAATAAAATATTTCTCCTAGTATTATGTCCAAGTATGTGCAAGCACCAAAATGAAACATTTCTCCCTAGCGATCCCTTCAGCAGTTTCACCAAGTATGCACAGTCACCAAAATGAAACATTTTCCCCAGCAATCCCTTCAGCAGTTTGATGACCAAGTATGCACAGTCACCAAAATGAAACATTTCCCCTTCAGTCCCTTCAGTAGTATGTGCAAGTATGCCAGGTTTGTTCTTCTCCATCTAAGATCCTTAACTCGGACTTGAAAAAAAAAAAAAAGCCTCAAGCTTTTCTATACTTTTTAAACTTCATCAAACTACTTGCTACATTAAAGTGCATCAAGCTACTTGCTACATTTGTAACTAGGGGCTACTAAAGCAATAACCGATGACGTGGTTTGGTATATTGAAGATTTACCCACAGTTGTGTGGTTTAATCATGAGGGCGAAGCCAGAGTGATTAAATAAAGCCAACCATGGGTAAATTTCAGTATACCACAACCACGGATCGGTTATTGCTATTATACAATGACATTATTTAAGAAAAAAAAATACTTACTTTTCTTAAATAATATCTTTGTATAATGGCGCATTACTGTTCTTCCGCTGGTTGTGGTGTACTGCTTTCCTATTTTGATGTACTGAGCATGCGTCCCATGCATGCCCAGTACATCAATGCTTAGAAATGGAAGCAACGGGAAAAGAAAGTCTCCGTTGCTCCGTTTTTTCTTTTTCTTTTTTTATTTGTTAAAAAAATATATTTTGAGGACTTTACACCAAAGGAAAAAAGTCCGGGCGACCAGGTATATTGTGGGATTTACAATAAGCACGCTGGCCAAGCAGTGTGCACGTTTTGGAATATTAATGGGGGGGGGTCATTGTATAATAGAATTTATGCCACACATGCAGCTTTAAAATGCTTCGGTTCTAATAGCAAATTAAATTACGGTATCATTTCTAAATGCCAGTAAAGACCATTGGTATCTGTAGATGGCTAACATTTTACACCCAGGGCACCTGGCCCCTTCACCCCACTGTAGCTACAACTATTTGTTAACCTAGCTTTTTACTTCCTGAATGATTTTCATATCAGTTGTTGAAAAGTAGAAGAGAAATGCTACTGCACCCATTTTGTATTTATGTTATATTATTTACCCACTCTGTTTGGCTTTACTTTTACATGCTTTTATTGTTTTACTCACTTAGGTTGTAGTGGAACAAGCATCCTATTCTTTTGTATTTGTTTAGGGAGCAAACTCACCATAAAAGTAACATAACAGTATAGTAATAGTTGTATACTGTAGCCAGCAAATTTCCAGGCTGAGAAGAAGGAATTTATTGTTTTCAAGAGGATCACTTTCCTGAAGTTACCTGAGAGTGTATGAATGTGAGGTGACTTATTCATCCCTGTACCATGTGCAAATAAACTGTAAGAAGATTTAAACCCAGGAATTGTAGACTGGCATCTAAAATAAAGAAGACATTACATGTAATATTTGTGTCTTTTAGCACCTGTCATGGATGAAAGGAGGAGCCCTCAAAGCAGTCTATAGACATGGTTAACAAATTAGAAAAGCATGCATCCTGCTGTTCATTTCATTTGCTTATATATACAAAGCACTTATACAAAGGTCTTATTATTTTCTTATTTTCATTTTTGGAGTAAAAGGATTTCTGTATTCCACTCAACATTTAACAGAAAAGCTTCCCTGTAATGTAATTCAAGCTGAACTTTCAGTTTTAGTGGAGTCATGGGGCACAGCCTTCATGTACAGTACTGAAGGTTAATCATTGCTTGCATCTGGCTGGCTGTCATCAGATGTTGACTATAATTTAGACAGACAAGGTACATATATTTCACTGTAATTTAGTCTTGCTACAACATCATAGCTGTTCCTGAATTTGATTCTGTGTTTTGCTTGTTTATGTACAAATGCAAACAATTAACTACCAATTAACTTTAAGCAAGTTGTGTAGCAGTTGCCTTACTGTAAATAGTTCATTCCTCCTTGCCTTTCTCTTATAGATTCTAATTGCTGTTAGTTCTTGTTCATGTCTTAGTATTAGTGATGGAAATAACCCTGAGAACAAGTCAGACCTACACAATGAAGGGCTAGAGCCAGTCTATGTTACCGTATGACTCAAATTTGACTATTTAGCAAGACCATACCTACACAGATGTGTGCTGTAATGGTAATCTGTAAAGCACACGGAGGATATAATAACACACAAATATGTAATACATTATCTTCGACACATTTTTATTTCAGATATAGTGTATTAATAGTTTAAAAACTCCTAGCTGCAGTTCCAGGGGAAAACATTTATACAGAAGATCAGCATGATTCAAAACAAGCATAGAGATATGGTACTCTTATTCCACTGGTCACGTATACCACTGTACCACTATTCCTCCACAAACATATCACTCTGATGTGGATACTTTCTGGAGTAGTACAGCTATTGCATGCAGGTCATCCTAGGTAGATTAACTTATTATATAGTGATGTAGACTATAAATACAGATGTTCTTCGTGTTTCACTGTTACAGTCATTACATTTGGGTAGTCTGCTGGCAGGTTGCCATCAGTCGGCCTGATTAACAAAGTTTTGGGTCCTGCATCGGTTGCTGTCCCTTCTTCCATGACGTCAGATTGTCAGGGGTATAAAACATGCAGCCGACGCCATTACATCAGTCTTTCTTGCCGTGCGGTGCCTGAAGCAGAAGCAGTACGCAAGTGGCGGTCTGCCGACTCCTGAAATTTTTGTTTTCGAGTTTCAGATCCAAAGTCTTCAACTAAAAGCTAAGTACCCCGTTGGGGAAACTTTTTCTTGCTCCTTACCGATGTCAGTAAAGGTTAATAATTGTATTACTTGTGGGAAGCAAATATCTCATAAGGATTTTCATTTGTACTGTATTCCTTGCCTAGGCCCTGAACACAATGTGCCTTGCTGTCGGTTTTGTGATAAATTTAATCAATGCACTATTAAATGTCGGTATATTTTTGCTTCTAAATATTTTGGCTCAAGATTTAACTATTCAGAAATGTCGTCGGTTAGCAATCTGACTACCGGAATATCTAAAAAATGCAAAGAAAAAGACAGAGACAGACTGTCGAGGTCCAAAACCGACGATAAAGCTTCTCCTAAGCCAGTCGCCTGTTCTCCTGTACTCAGTGAGGCACTTTTGCAGCCCCCGATACCCGCTACTTTTGATTCGCAGGCCTGTACTGAGACCCATTCGGAGTCTGGTGTGCCGTGAGATATTTTAAGTATTGAACCCGTGGATGTCTCTACCTTAGATGGGTCCGGAGCCGCTGAGCAGGCACTGGCTTCTGAGGGTGTTTTCAGGCCTAGAGATTTGTATATTAAACCCTTAAGGGAACACTTTCACTGGGAGAGTCAGGATTTCTCAGAATCTAAAAAGAGACTTCGGGATTTTCTTCTTTTTCCTCAGCATAGGCCTTTGGCTATACCTCCTGTTCTAAGCATTGTTGATGATGTTTTCTCAGAATCCAGTATGACTCCTGATTCCCTGTCTCCGGCTCCTAGTAAGCCAGACAGATACTACAGGGTTCCTGACTCCCACAAATTCCTTTTTAAAAACCCTACTGCTGACCCTGAAACCATTTCTCAGGGTCCCAAGGGCGTTAACGCCTCTACTGCTAAAAATCCTACCCCTTCTGATAGAGATTCCAGGGCGCTGGATAGATGGGGTAAGAAGGTTTACAAGTCTGCAACCTTGGCAATCAGTGCTTTAAACTGTCAATTTCATATGCTTAAATATCAACAGCATGTCATGAGTTTACTTAAACAGAAAATTATGTTGATTTCTGACTGTGTGGAAAATAAAGAGTTACAGGATTTATTGCATTTAGCTGAACAAGTTGGAAAACATACTTTGCAATGTGGTTTTGATTCCTTGGAGGCCTCTTGCAGGGCTCTGTAACTGGATCTGTGATAAGAAGGCATGCTTGGCTCAAGGAGCAAAGTCTGCCTGACCATGTTAAAGCAAAATTGTTGTCTGCTCCTTTACAACAGGACAGTCTATTTGGTAATAAGGCTGAAGAAGTTTTGAAAAAGATGGAAGATAAAGCTAAATCTATGCAAACTGTGAAAGATTTCCTACAAGTGCAGCCACCCAGGTTTAGTAGGCACTGGCCTACTAAGAACTGGTCATTTCCAGTACCCACTAGAGCCGCTCAGGTCATACCCAGACATTCCAAAGGCTCCTGGTTTCAGTCGCAAGGAACGTTTAGAACAAAAACACCTCCAAATCTGAAAGCAACAAGGCACCTTCCTATGGTAAATAGTCTCAAGGACTTTCCACTGCAGTCACCAAGCACTTATCTTTTGGCCGCCCCTTTGGGGGGAAAACTGGCACTTCATGCACGAAACTGGCAACTGATTACCCAGGATAAATGGGTTTTAAATATAGTATCCCAGGGATACAGATTTCATTTCCACATGTTGCCAATCCCAAACGGATGGCTAGATCTGCCACCAAATCAGTAGGCAGAGGCCCAGAAACAAGTTATGTCCCTCATGAATATGGGGGCTATTCAACCAGTACCAGAAAAGGAAAAGGGGCAAGGTTTTTATTCAAGACGTTTCCTGGTATCCAGAAAAGACAAATCATGGCGTCCAATTCTGGACTTACCCATTCTAAATACATTTTTGGACATTCCAGAATTCAAGATGCTGACTCTTCAACAGTTACTACCTATACTAGGCAAGGATGCCTGGTTGGTAATTCTAGACTTAAAAGAGGCTTACCTGCATATCCCAATCAGGGAATCTTGCAGAAGATACCTCCTCTTCAAAGCAGGCTGTTTGCATTACCAGTTCTCTGCACTGCCCTTTGGCTTATCTACTGTGCCCAGGGTCTTCACAAAGTGCCTGGCACCAGTAATTGCATTTTGCAGGCAAAGAAATATTTAAATCTATCCATACCTGAACAATTGTCTAATTCAAGTAGAAAACAAGGACACTCTTCTAAAACATCTGGCATTTGTAAAAAGGCTTCTAAATTGTCTAGGGTACACCATAAACAGAAAGAAATCACAACTGGTACCCTCTCAAATAATTACATTCCTGGGTGCAAGCATGAATACAACTGTCCAGATGACTTACCATATGCCAGAAAAACAAATTCAATTGATGACTTACTTCAAACAGGTGGCCACAAAAATCCAGCTATCTGCAAGACAAATTCTGCAGGCCTTGGGGTTCATGGCCTCCTGCATTCTTCTAATTCCATATGCAAGACTGCATATGAGGAAACTTCAATGGTACCTAAAAAGCTTATGGAGTCAACATTGTCACAGCCTGGAAACAATGATTCCTATCATTCCTTGCCTGCAACTAGAGTTCCTATGGTGGGCATTCCATCCCCTGCCTCCCAAACCCTGACTACAGATGCATCAGACTATGCTTGGGGGACGCATCTGGCAGGGAGATGCATTCAGGTCCAATGGAGCCCAAATCAGATGCACCTACATATCAATCAGAAAGAGATGCTAGCTGTATAGAATGCTCTGACAGCCTTCAAGGACTACCTTCATCCAGGACAACTACTGATAAAGACAGACAACACCACAGTCATGTGGTACATAAACATCAGGGGGGTACACATTCCTATCCCCTTTGCAGACTAGCCATGGCATTGTGGAACACGGCCTTGACTTATCAAATACATCTACAAGCTCAATTCCTGCCAGGAAAGGAAAATACTCTGGCAGATGAACTAAGCAGAAATCTTATGGACCCACACGAATGGAAACTGGAACCACAAATCTTCAGCATGTTGACGTGCAAATGGGGGAGCCTAGACATAGATCTTTTTGCCTCACCCCAAAACTATCAGTTGGACAAATTCTGCACAAGAATTCATCACAAAAAAGCTTGGAAAGTGGATGCTCTATCGTTCAGCTGGAAAAACCTATCAGTCTATGCCTTTCCCCCTCTGCCTCTGTTCTCCAAAGTCTTACTAAAAGTCAGACAGGAAAAAACAAAAATGATTCTGATTGCACCAGAATGGCCTTGCTAACACTGGTACCTGCTCCTGCACAATATGCTGCACCTTCCTCCATGGTAACTGCCTCAGACACCTTACTTACTGTCTCAGCAGAACTATCAAATTCTGCACACTCAGCTCCAAACTTTGAATCTTGTAGCATGGCTAATCAACTAATTTCACCAGTTACATCTCTCAGCAAACCTGTGATGGATGTCATTTTGGAGGGTAGAAGGCTGAGTACTAGAAAATCTTATGCTGACAAATGGAAACGATTCTGTGCCTGGAAACAAGCACAAGGAATAAGCACAGCAATGCCCAATATTCCTCAGATTCTGCAATACTTAACTGAGGTGCTTCACAAGGGCCTATTTTTTTCTTCCATAAAAATCCATGCCTCTGCCATTTCAGTTCATTACAACACAGAGCCTCCCCTCTTTTCACATCCTCTGCTAAAGCAGTACCTCAGAGGGGCCAGAAATTTAAGACCTCCCAGGAGAGCATCAACTCCTGCATGGGACCTCAATTTTGTTTTGGAAAAACTCACTCTACCTCCTTTTGAGCCAGCTGCTACTGCGGACCTAACATTTTTCTCTTGGAAAACAGCTTTTCTTTTAGCAGTCACTTCAGCTAGAAGGATTTCAGAACTGCAGGCTCTTATGGCAGTGGAGCCTTTCATTATTTTTTACCGGACAGGGTGGCTCTCAGGACCAATCCATCCTTTATGTCTAAGGTGGTATCTAGTGTGGCCCTTAATCAGACCATTCATCTGCCAACTTTCTTCCCAAATCCACAGAACAAGGGTTAGCGGATTTTGCATTCATTGGATGTACACAGACAACTACGATTCTACTTAAACCGGACAAAATCGCTAAGAAAATCTGAACAATTACTGATGGCATTTGCTGTAGGGGCTATTTCAAAGCAGACTATTTCCAATTGGATAAGCCATTGTATTCATTTCTCATATATGCACCATGGTAAACCTGTCCCCAAGGGGATCAGATCTCATTCCACCAGGGCTGCATCTACTTCTGCAGCCTTTCTCAGAGGGGTTCCTACCAGAGACATTCTAGAAGCTGCTGCCTGGAGCTCCGTTCATACGTTCACCAACATTACCATTTTCCTCTCTTCTCTAAATCCAGAGCTGGCTTTGCCACTGCTGTCCTGCAGGGCCTTATAGCTGCTCCTAATGCTGTATAAATCCATCCTCCCAACCATAGCTTTGGGATTCTACCCAAATGTAATGGCTGCAACAGTGAAACACGAAGAACATAGTACAGTTGTGTACACTTACCATAAATGTAGAAGTTTGAGTGTATTCACTGTTGCAGTCCTGGTTACCCTCCCTCCAGCCCCCTGTTTTTCTCTAACTATACCTCTCATTTCTATTACTATTTTTAAAAGCCTTTTTGGTGTATTTGCTTTTGTTTGGAGGTATATGTTTTGTGTTTTTTATTATATATATATATATATATATATATATATATATATATATATATTTATTTTTGCTCCCCATTTGGGAGGCACCTGATATCTGGGGCAAGAAAAACTGATGTAATGGCATTGGCTGCATGTTTTATACCCCTGACAACCTGACATCATGGACTAAGGGACAGTAACTGACGCAGGACCCAAGGCTTTGTTAGTCAGGCCGACTGAGGACAACCTGCCAGCAGATTACCCAAATGCAATGACTGCAACAGTGAATACACTTGAACATCTACATTTATGGTAAGTGTACACAACTGTACTTTATAATGATGTCATACAGCAGGGTGCTCACAGAATTCTAGGGGCATGCCATTGTTTCAGATGCCATCTGTTGTATAGCCTCACATAGAGTAGCTTTATTCTGCTTACCTACGTTTATTTTAGATTTCCGTTCTACTTTTCAGCTGTCAAATATAGGTAAAGTCAAGTAGTTAAATAAGAATATGATGCAAACTGAAGTAATTCTGTGAGGAGTAATTGTTTGGTGGGTAGGCGAGGAAAGAAGGGTATTTTTTTTTTTTTTGTGGAAAACGTGCTGTTTTTTGTAAGAAAGGTAGAAGCAGGAATCTGCATGAGGGAGGTGTGAGTAAGAAGAATAACAGGGTATAGGGATGACAGGAGGTACAGAGAGATGTAAAAGATAGATAAAGACCCACAGGAGAGGTGCTGATAGAAACTGGGGACACAAAGGAGAGGCACAGACAGAGGGAGGACAGTTGGTGATGGCGAAGATTGGACAACACATTAGGGATGGGAGTGACACACAAGGAATGGGAATAACATAATTAGGGATAGTGTGGGGAGAGGACTACCTGCAAAGCTGCACAGTGGTGCACCCAGCCAGAAGTCAGACACCCTTGTGACTGTCCTCAGTGTTGGGTCTGCCAGTGATGGCTTACTGATTGAGGCCATTCAGCTGTATGGCTCTGAATGTCACACAAGTTGCACTCCAGGATGCCAGTCTAGCTGTTCAGCTGCTGGTCCACCACAACCCTAACCAAACTTTTCAACTCCTGCCAGTTGGCTCAGTGGGAATTAGTGTTCCCCACCAATAGGGAGCCTATAGCCCCCTACTGGAGAAACATTACCACAGGCCAGCAGTGAACCCACATTTGTCACCATGTAAAGACGTTGGTTTAGAGACTGCTAAGAACATAGAAGGTGATGGCAGAGCAGATGCTGCACCCAGTGGCTACTGCGCCATGATATCTTGCTGCATGCCTGACACTGCAGAAAACAGGAACTTTAATGGACAGAAGAACTGAGTAATAAAAGACTAAAAAAATCAAATGAAAAATATGACAGCAGTAAAGAGAAAATCAAAGCAGAAGCAATGATAACAAAGTTGTACTACATCAGTTTGTAGTACCAGGCTGTGGAGAGGGTACAAATGCAGTAAACTAAGCAGTTACACTAAAAGTAATATGCTTGCCTGGGTATACCTGTTTCAGAACCATGTAGACTACAGGGTGGCATATAATGAGAAGTACCCTGTCACTTGTGTGTAAGGCAGGAGTGCATGAGTGTCAATAACTGTGAGTGCAGTGGGCACTGAAGCTAGACCGTCTTAACCCAAATGCAGAAATTAATTACACACCCTTGAGGATGTTATGAGGAGGTAGCATACACAGTGAGGCAAATGGTAGTATGCATGTTACAGAGTGGCAACATGCTACATATAAAGCCCCTTAGAATATTATCAGGAATACACATGGAACATATAATCCCTTTGTGTTATACTGAACCCTGATATTCACAAAAAGTCAAGTGTATCTTTACATGACAGTCTGGCAGTGGAATGCTGTTGGTATGCCATACTTAACTGGCACATTTAGGGGAAGTGGAATGAGCAGTCATTAAATATGGCATGTCAGGCTGACAAGAGCAATGTGGAGTTACCAGCATGGTAGTCATACTGGTACAAGGCACTGAATGATTCCAGCTGGAAATGTACCACTTCAGAAGCCTGCAAAATTAATCATAGATTTGCAGCCATGCCCATTCCACAATACAAAGTCACAGTGAGGAATACCTGGCAGTAGGGTGGACAGCAGCACAGTTACACTTCCATTTACAAGTTATATGATATGTAAGGCAAAGTAAAACTTATCAATGTGAAATTAATTAGCAGCATTGCAGTTGCAAACAAGGACAGCTAGGCAGATGGTGCAATTCAGTGTACAAACTCCATTGTCTGGCAAATCAGTCTGTTCTTCTGTATCTCATTAGAGGCAGAAAACACACAAAAAAGAAAAACATGAACATCAATAACTGCACAGAAGTGCACAGTAAGACCTACTTTTGTAAACCAGTTATGCATCATGTGAATTGCAGAACTTAGACTATATCTCCCTAGCATGTTCTTCCCATGAGAGAAGGTCAGGGGTGCTTCCTCAAGTCACTGTAACAATGCTGGCAGTGCTGAGCAGAGTGGATGATGCACATGGCAAGACAGTGCCAGATATCCAACCTGTACTGAGGACCCTCTTATAAGCCCCCCAGCAGGTACTCACAGTGGTGTAGTTGTATCAGGAGAAAAAATGGCTTTGTCTCCCTGCTGCAGTCACAGGAACCCTTCCAACTTCAACTCTTACAGAAGACTTAAGTCACTTGTCAGGTTGATGCAAAGAGGGAAGTAGTAGCTGAGACACATTGATGCACACTGTGGAAACCATGTGACATGCTTCAAGGAGTAGAACAGTATAACCCAATACAAATATGCACTACTGCAGCCACAGTGGATGTGAATGAAGGGTGAGAGTGGCAGATGTGCACCCATGGTAGCAGACCTCTGTGATCATATGCACAAACATATGTATAGTATATTAACATAGCAACACATTGGAATCACAGTAATTATGTGACATTGTGCTGCTGTAGGCCACTGACTGATTTGCAAAAACTCATGTGCATTTGGTTGTCACAGACATGCCTAAGCATGAGCAGACTCTGTTGTGGATTACTGTCCCTGTGCATGGATAGGCATGGGTTGCATAGCCTGCAGGAAGGCTGCTAACTCAATGTGTTGTATTTGTGATTCACAAACATTTCACTGAAATTACTTCATTAGCATAACTACTGTGCTATCAATCCAGTAATAACGCAATGAAATCTACTGGTCTCATTGTGGTGCTCATCATTCCATCAGTTTTTCTGCAGTATAGCAAACTGACTTTCACTGATAATTAGAGTGGTTTACTTATTAAAAAAAGTGTTTCACAGCAGCTGTGTTAAGGGCACATATGTTAAGAGCATGTGAGGTGAATAATGGATATATTTACCTTATGAAGAACTTGCTCAACAGCAACCTACAGACATTGAGATTGACAACAGTGGTGGGAGGGCTGGAATGGAGAATGAAGAATGTTTGCTAATAAGTGGCAAATTACATGTTAGTAGATAGGTGAGGAGATTATGTTCTGGTTTCATCTTGGACACCTGTTTTTTATAAACTGTCCATAAGAAACACAGATTTCAAAAGCCGCATATGGGACAGTAGAGACAGGTAGAGATCTGGACTTTGTCATGAGCTATGCTCCTATTGACAAGGTATTCAATGTGTTGCATAAATACTGGGCCATAATGTTCTGTAAACTATAAATGAGTCAGGATATTCCCAAATGCTTGAATATTTTGTGTCGGAGTGTGAGTAATTTTTCTTACTGGTTAGTTCCGGCAAGACTCAAGTAGCTCGTAGAGATGGTAGAAAAGAAGGGTACCCATTTTGTCTGGGTTGCTGCCCTTCTTCATTAGTCCTGCAAGGCAGTAATGTGGATATTACTGGGCAGTCCAGTCTCATAAGCTCATTTAGCTGTATTGCTGAGGTCTTTGCTTTGTGGTGTCTGTGCTGTCAGCATAAAATATATATATATATATATATATATATATTGGATAAATCGTGCATAAGATTGATTTACAGACCCTGCAGCATTGCATGAAAATTCAAATAATTTTGATACTAGTCCAGGTGCCCTGTCACCCCACTCTGAAAGATAACCACTTTCTGCACACATCTTTGATGTCTGAGGGCAATGAAAGTGATAAAAAAAGTAACAGAAACTACAATATATTTCAGCTTGTAATTCTCAGACATATACACTACTCATCCTTGACATGCCAAGTCAGTGATTAACATTGACCATTTCATTGTTTTCTGCTTGCACATACAGCTTGCCTTCTCATCCACTAAAGATAGCCACTTCACTTGTGCATCTCTGATGTTCGACTGTGATGAAGGTGAATTAAATAATGTCCACTGTGATGTACTACAACTTGTTGCTCTCAGACCTATATGTTACCCATCCCTGACATGCCATATCAGTGAACATTTAACAGTGATCATGTAACTGTCCTTTGCTTTCAGACATAGCTTGCCTCCCCCTCCCCCGACTGCTTTTCGGATGTATGTGATCACTGCAAAAGAAATAATGGCTATAATAGTACATTTCACTTTTATTTCTTTCAGGCAGTAACACTGCCCCTCTTTGACTGTTTACCATTAATTAAGTAATGTCACTTTACTTTCAGCCATAGCCTATCTTTCCATCTGCCAGTCTGGCAGTTATTCATTCTGACTGTTTGCCCCTCAGGTGATTAACTGTGATTACAATGAAGGAATTAAAATATACCAGTGTATTCCAACTTGCTGCTCTTTAATACAAAATATGTTCTCCCTGGCAAGCCATAGCAATGATCCTTTAGCAGTGATCATGCAGTGCCCCTTTGTTTTTGCACAGTCTGGCTTCCCATCTTCCACTGCTGAGTTTTTACCTCCTTCATTTGATACCTTGACCGATCAAAGGCAAAGAAGTAGTGATTACAGTAATTTATTATAACGAATAAAAGTAACAAGGAGATAGACCAAGGAATCCAAATATTCCAGTCCTAGCTTTGGGTTGCAAATAAATATAAAGCATGCAGTAACTAGGTACATTGTATTTTTTTACTCAGATAATTTTTATTTTAAATGTATAACAAACAAAAACAGAAATACTTGTTTACAGTTAAACATGTTAATTAATAGATTAACTGTATACAATATTTACATTCAACCTGACATGAGTAGATTTGAATAATAAATTTATACAAAAATGATTAAACATAACTTATGATACAGTTGTTTTCATGATTGATTGTAAAGTGTCAATCAAAGTCAAAACTTTCTTCCAGGGATTATTGATTAATGGCTTAGGAAACATTCTTAGTTCTTTGTTTTTATACCTCCATTAATGTTGTCTTCTTCAGTAAACACAAAAAAATCTTCTTTAGTAGGCACTGTGGTAGAGTTCCATTTCCTGGTTATGCATTTCCTAGCTATGGCTAGTATTGTCCATAGTAAGTAAAGGTTAGGTTTATTTATAAAAGAACCTTCATTTATATGCAATAATATTAAAGCTTTGGTCATGACAAATGTGTCTGTATAAATTGCTTGTAAGAAATTATTAATTTAATTCCAAAAAACTTTAATTTTCATACAGACATAGAAAACGTGAGACCAATCAGCTTTATTGGTCTGTTGACATCTCCAACATAACCCATTACTAGAAGAATTGATTTTTGAAATTTTATCAGGAGTTAAGAAGGATCTATGTAGGTATTTCCAATTAAATATTCTCCAGTATTGAGAATTGTGTCTTTCGGCTTTTCCCGGTTAGGGGTCGCCACAGCGGAACTCCGGTCCGCTAATGATTGGCAGTAGAGTTTTACATGCTGGCTTGCCAGGCCTAACGCACAACCTTCAATGAAGGGATGCCCGTTCACGCATGTCACCACACAGAAAACGCTCTAACTGAGAATCGAATGGGCAACGTCTAACTGTGATTCGAAAACGCTACCGCAGCACCACCACCGCAGTATTGAGAATAAGAAGTTAATTTAACTGAAAGTAGTATGTTTGATTTATTTTCTGAGGTTAAAGGTATTGAATATCCTTTAGTAATATACTGCCAATATGCTGATTTAGGTGTTGTTTTATAATTTTTATTAAATTATAAAAATATGATGTTTCATTTGTCATATTTTCATTATTATATATAATTCCAAACAATCCAGTTGTAAATTTGGGTGGATATGGGAAAGAACAGTTACTTATTATCCTACATAGATCCTTGGAGTATGTCAAGACATTCTGAAGTATTAACCATTAATGAGAATGTAAACTGTAAGTTGACAACATATATTGCTAATTAAATTTAACTTAGTGGGTTTAGTTATATTATATTGTAAATTTAAACTCAATGAATAGCATAATATGTTATCCTTATCTATAGTTAAAGTATTTTTTAACAATTTGTTTTCATTTATTGTTATAACTGAGTGTAACAAGTTCCAGTTAGATGTATAATTAGGGTTTATCCAATCTATCATAGTTTTAAGTAAAGTAGCCCTTATATAAGATTGAATATTTGGGAAATGTATTCCTCCTGATCCCATTGTCTGATATGGAGAGTATATGCAATTTTGTTTCTTTTAGGATACCACAAGAATCTTAACAATATTGATGCTATTTCCTTAAGATAGCTTTTCTCAGGTATTAACAAAGTAGCTTGTACTACATACAAAATTTTAGGAAGTAGTACCATTTCTACCAGTTGCAATCTGTCTTCAAAATTTATAAATAAGTTATTCCACTTGTTCACCAGAGTATTTATTGTATTAATAACCCTTCTATAATTAATATTCAGTATTTCCTGTATATTTCCGCTCAGCTCTATCCACAGGTATTTTAAAGTTGTGACTTACTCGCCTATGATGTGATTCATATCAGTTTGTATTTCTTTTTTTTTTTATTCAATAACATATTTTGATTTCTGGTTATTAAAATGAAGTCCTGAGAGTTTGTGAAAGTTCTCTATCAATAAATCTAGCTCATCTAACACTTCTTTTGAGTTTGATAATGTAAGAAGCACATCATGAGCAAAGAGCATGATCTTGGAACTATATTGGTCATATATATCTATGCCTTTTATCATTGCATTGTTCCATACTGATATAGCCAGTATCTCTATGACCAATGCAAATAAAATGGGTGACACAGGACAACCTTGTTTAGTGCTTCTAGTAATTTGGATTGTCTCTGAAGTAAAGGGTCCTATTTTAACATAAGCTAAATTATTTTCATAAACTTTTTTAATGAATGTAATAAAGGAGAGATGGAAACCAAATACACCTAGAGATTTAATTAAATAATCTCAGTTTAAAGAATCAAATGCTTTTTCTATATCCAGTTCAATTGTCAAGGCTTCTGGATTTTCTTGATTTAAATAATCAGTTATTATTATTATCAATTATTAGTATAATCAGTATCCTTTTTATATTATCATGTGTGTGTCTGTTATGTATAAATCCAGTTTGGCCTTTATTAATTCTTTCAGATATTTGAGCTGTTCTATTTACCACAATAGACATGCATGTTTTATAATCATTATTGGGCGGCCACGGTGGTGCAGCAGTTAGCGTTGCCGCCTCACAGCAAGAGAATCTCCAGTTCGATCCTCGGCTGGGGTGCCTTCTGTGCGGAGTCTGCATGTCCTCCCTGTGGTTGCGTGGGTTTCCTCCAGGTGCTCTGGTTTCCTCCCACATCCCAAAGACATGCTGTAGGTGGATTGGACACTCTAAATTGGCCCTAGGTGTGAGTGCGTGCATGTGTGTGCTTTCTGTGGAAAGTTGGGCTCTGGGCTGGCAACTCGACACCATAAAACTCCACTGCCAATCATGAGCAGATAGTGATCCGCTGTGGCAACCCCTAACTGGGAAAAAGCCGAAAGAAGAAGAAGTTTTATAATCATTATTCAGTAATGAAATTGGTCTATATGAACTACAATGACTAGAATCTTTATTTTCTTTTAAAATGGGGGTGATTAAAGAATATCTCCATGAAGGGGGAATTATTGCATGAGTTTGAATTTCAAGTAGTGTTTTATGTAACAATGTGGTTATGTTTTTAGGAAATAGTTTGTATACTTCTATAATTAAACCATCTATTCTCTGGGATTTACTGATTTTACTCTCTTTGATTTTCTCAGTAATTTCTTTGAGTGTAATGGGGTTTTGTAACTCCTGTTGTAAGTTTTCATGGATTGTTTTTATATTAAGGAGTATAGTTTCTAAATTTAATTGGTCCGTTATAGTGTTCTTGTTTTTATAATGTCTTGTGTAATGATACTTAAAAGCATCCAATATATCCCCTATTTCCGAAACTTTCTTACCTTTCCCTAAATGTAAGATGTTAACAGTAGCATTAGCTTTAGATTGCATATTGATTTTAAAAAGATAGATTATGTAGGTGTTTTGGAGAAGTAGCATAAGAGTTTATTTTTAATCTCTCCATGGCAAAATTAGTTTTATGGTTTAATATTTCATTATATCTTTTATTTAAATATTCTATTATCTTTCTGTTCCCAATCAAATTGAAGTCCTTTTTGGATTTGTATAATAAGAGTTGGTTTTGTAATTCTGATTCCCATTCTTTAAGTTTATTTTTATACCAACTAATCAACTAATCGTTTTACCATATATATATATATATATATATATATATATATATATATATATATATATATATATATATATATATATGTATATATATATATATATATATATATATATATATATATATGTATATATATATATATATATATATATATATATAATCTTTTAGTGAATCCCAGACCATTATTATGTTAACTTCTGGCTTGTAGTTTATATCTAAAAAGAAATGTAGTTCAATAATTAACCATTGCTTGAATTCTTTAATTTTTGTGATATAAGAGGGAATTCTAGAGATAAGTGTTAATGGTTTAAATCCATTTGCATTTTTAGGACAAGGGAATTGTGATCTGATAAAGAACACAGGATTATTGAGAAGGATGTGATTTTTCTATAAAAATCCTGAGAAATGTATAATTTGTCTGTTTTGGTTTGGAAGCCAAATCTATAATCTTGATGAGAAAATATACTACAACCGAAACTGAAAAAACACTGAAACCACGAAACAAAGTGAAACAGGTATCCTTGAGCCCACAGAATGGAGTCGCAATTCAAAAGTAAATGTGCTAAACGCCACTTTTATTCCACTTAAAACAAATGCGTTTTCGCTACCAAAATTTCAGTAGCTTCCTCAGAGCAAACAGAACTAAAAAAAGCGCCAAACATTTAAGACACTTAAATAGTGTAGTATGTCATAATGACATCATTTCCGACACATACCTATCATTACAAATAATACAATTGAAAATCAAATTAAAATAAAGGCAAAACATTCAAAAGTATGTGTACAAACAGCGAAAGCTTACATCTCCTATGAAAGTTAATACAACATACATCAATGCAGCCTATTTTATAAATATATGAGAATCTCTCATTGAAAAATTTAAAAACTAAAACTAGGCGAAGTGCCCAAACAAATACCTATATATTAAAAAAATTCTACTAGAGTCGATATTAATACTTGTAAAAATATATATAGGTACAATAAACCTTATTAAAAGTTCAAGAACTCACACAAAATGTACCCATATACCTGAAAAGTACAAGAAGTGTCTAAAATGGATTCAACATCTTAAATAACTTTTGAGTTTTAAAATACAAGAAATATTGCAACTCTCATTAAGGCCTGGGAATGTAAAAGCATCCAGTTTAACCTGCCATTCCAATTCACGGTTTTCTAAGAATAATGAAGTAGGGCCACCCCTAATGTTACACGGGACATAATCAATTGCCATAAAATGAAAACTATGGCCAGGGGAATTGCAAACATGTTTGGCCAAAGCATTATCACTCTTATTTTTTCTAATTGCATACACATACGCATTTGTTTTAAGTGGAATAAAAGTGGCGTTTAGCACATTTACTTTTGAATTGCGACTCCATTCTGTGGGCTCAAGGATACCTGTTTCACTTTGTTTTGATGAGAATATAGTAATGAGTTGTTATTTATAGTCTTGTATCGTTCAATTTTAAAGCCTCAGTCTATCTTTTTAATAGTTTTGCAGTAGATGTTAAACGTGGAGATTTTTTGTTAGTGGTTACAGAGGTGTCAGTAACACAATTAAAATCCCCGCCTGTTATTAAATTTCCTTTATATGTAGTTATAATAAGATCTAGGTGTTTTTTAACTGTCCCCACCCCAATATCAGGAAACCAGTATAGGTTTACTAGTGTCCATATCCTGTTATTAAACTTCAAGATGACAGTAGCTATAAGACCATCATTATCTACATATTTATGTATAATTTCAGGACTTAAGGAATTATTTTTCCATACGATTGTTACCCCTCTCTTCTTTGATTTAAATGTGGGGCAGGCCAGGGTCATATATTCACTTGGGTTCCATATAAATTTATTATTTTTTAAAGTGTGTTTCCTGTAAGAGTATTATTTGAGCTCTGTTTAATTTTAGATATTTTAGTAGATTAGAACTTTTATTTTGGTTATTTAAGCCATTAGTGTTTAAAGGTAAAGTAAGATCCATCATCTTCTTCTTTTTTCAGCTGTTCCAATTAAGGGTTGCCACAGCGGAGCATCTGTTTCTATTTCTTCCTGTCCTCTGCATCTTGCTCAGTCACACCAACCACCTGCATGTCCTCTCTCACCACATCCATAAACCTTATCTTAGGCCTTCCAAAATTCCTCTTACGTGGCAGCTTTATCCTTAGCATCCTTTTCCCAATATACCCAGCATCCCCTCCTCAGCACATGTCCAAACCAACGCAGTCTCGCCTCTCTGGCTTTGTCTCCAAACTGTCCAACCTGGGCTGACCCTCTAATATACTTATTCCTAATCCTGTCTACCCTCATCACACCCAATGCAAATCTTAACATCTTTAACTCTGACACATCCAGCTCTAAAAAATAAGAAAAAAAATAAAAAATAAAAAAATAATAAAATAAAAAATAATAAAGATAAAATAATAAAGATAAAGTAAGCTCCATATCAAGTTATTTTTGAAGAAGAATTTGATCTGTTGTTATATTTACGTGGAATGTGTCCCCTCCTCTAGTATTGATTTATTATTAATCTGTAGACAGTGATCTATCTCAGTCAACAATGTTTCCTTTAAAGTAATCAACAAGAATAGGCTTAAGTCAGGCTTACTAAAACTAACTAAAATCTTAAAATCTAAAATGCATACTGGAATTAAACTAGTGTGGTTTTTAAACCCTACCCAACATGAAATGAAATACATTCCTAGTCTAACAGATAGATAAGTCTGGTGGACTATCACTCTAACTTTCTTTGCCATTTTATCTGAGCTCCATATATAGTTTGTAAGTGTTAAAGGAAACTATTTTAAAATACAATGATTATGACATTATAACATTCAGCTGCTGGGGCTTAATAGTTCTTCATAACTTAATGTATGTATCCTTACCATCTATACATAGATAAGCTATGTATCTGAGTTATGTTAACTGTTAAGCTCTTGCAGCTTCTGAGTATCCCCATTTCCTTTCATATTAAGTATAAATAGGTCCATAGGTATCACAAGGGATAAGAAACTAAGAGTAATGCTACTCAACTCCAGAAGTCTAAACCTCAAGATGCACTTTTCAAACTCTCCTTAGCATGGAGAACATCGATATCTGTGCAGTAACAGAAACCTGGTTCAAGGCTCCCGAGAGCACCCCAGCACTAATAGGTTATACCTCATACCATGCTTTTCGGCCCCAAAACTTGGACCGAACCACAAAAGGAGGGGGTGTATCGATATTCATCAAAGATACCCACACTTCCAGGTTGGGGCACAGCACGAAGCATCAGAGACTATCCATGTGCAACTAACAGTGGGTAAAACTGCCTTCCAGTTTATAGCCTGCTACAGACCACCCTCCCAAACCCAGGAACCCCACTCGGCCTTCCTGAGAACACTGGAAAATATGAAGGTCTCTCCAAACATCATTATATTGGGCGACTTCAACTACCCAAACATAGACTGGGAGCATTACTCTAGCTCCAACACCCTAGCCCAAAGGTTCCTAGAATTTATAAACTCAAATGCTATGGAACAACTTGTTACCACTCCCACAAGAGGGGAAAACATACTGGACCTGATCATCACCAACATGGGGACTCTGTGCTCCAGACCAGAAGTGTATCCCTCACTGGTAAGATCAGACCATAAACTAATCTCACTGGATATTCACATCCCGACTCCACCCCCTGCCCTGAAAACCACAGTGAAAAACTTCTCTAAACTAAATTTCACTCTCCTCAAAACCGAGGTGGAATCCTTCAAAGCCCCCGGGCCTGTGGAAAATACAGCCCAGACTGCAGAATCCTTTATAATAAACGCATTCTATGAACACCTTCAGGAATGTATGGATCATGCAATCCCAAATAAAACCAAGACCCAATCCTCCAAAGGCAGACGTCCTGTCTGGTGGACCCCAGCCATAAACAAACTATACAGTAAAAGGAGGAAGCTACTACATGATAGAGCAAAATCCCAAAAAGGGAAGGCATCTCTGATCAGTATTAGCAAAAAACTACGAGCACTCATAAAATCGTTTAAGGCCAGCTTCGAGAGAAAAATTGCACAGGACACTAAGGATAATCACAAGGCTTTCTTTAGTTATGCTAGGAACCTGGGTGGGAATTCCCAGATATGCTCAGAATTAGTCCAAAATGACAAAAAATACACCGGACCCACAGACATTGTCAACATCCTAGCTGACAGTTTCAGCGCAAACTTCTCCCCCCCTCCCCACCAAAAGGGCAAATATCTATCCCAGCAGAGTGCTGCCCCCCTGACATCTCAGATGCTCAGGTAAGAGCTGCCCTCTCCAAAGCAAAAAACACAGCATCAATGAGACCAGACGGTGTCCCGGGCTGCGTCCTACATGAACTGCAAGAAGAGCTAAACCCAAACATAAAACTACTGTTCAGTCTCAGCCTTACTACAGGATATGTACCCAAAGAGTGGCATACAGCAACAGTGGTCCCTCTCCACAAAGGTGTTGCCTCAATGGATCCTGCAAACTATCACCCCATACGTCTGACTAGCTTGGTCTGCAAAGCTATGGAAAGGATCATCATGGACCTCATAAATAAAGATATTGGGGACCTACAGACACTGGATCCTACTCAGTTCGGCTTTGTTAAGGGCAGATCCTGCCTCTTAAACCTGGTTGATTTCTTTGAAACAGTCACCAAGACCATTGACGAGGGGAAGGTGGTCCACACAGCCTACCTGGACCTCTCAAAAGCCTTCGATACAATACCCCACTCGTGCATTATGGATAAGCTCACCAGCTTAAATATAAACCCCTATGTCACTAGATGGGTTGCAAACTGGCTCAAGGACAGAACCAACATGGTTAGAATTTCTGGAGCCATGTCAGACTCCAAACCAGTTACAAGTGGCGTCCCTCAAGGCTCAGTCCTGGTATCTCTCTTGTTCTGCATATATTTCTCGGAGGTACAGGCCAACATGGAAGGACTGTGGCTGACCAAGTTCGCAGATGACTGCAAACTGGGCGCCATAATTGACTCTCCAGCCAATACAAGCATCCTCCAAAAGGGCCTCATAGAAACAGACAACTGGTGCCAGAGCCATGGCCTCAAGCTAAACGCCAAAAAGTGTATAGTCATCCCCTTTGGCAAAAACAAAGTTCCCACAAATTACCACATAGGTGGTAATCCATTAAGTACAGAAGAAGTAATTAGGGACCTGGGGACCCAAGTTGATAGCAATCTCTCATTTGACAACCACGTGGCCAAAGTGGTTAGAAAAACATTTTATATAGCCCACCTAATCATGAAGGGATTCACATCTAGATCAGGGGAGGTCATCGTGCCTCTTTACTCATCCCTCATTAGACCCATAATTGAGTACAATGCCCCTTTTGGGATGTACCTTACCAGACACCTGCAGCAACTGGAAAGACCCCAAAAGTACCTCACCAAGAGGATCAAAGGGCTCAAACAGATGCCACATGTTGCACGGTTAAAGAAACTCTAGCTCTACTCAGTGGCATACCGCCTGCTCAGAGGCGATCTGTGCCTGACGTATAAAGCCATGTCCAACCCGGAATTAATGGACATGTTGCACCTCAGAAAATCCAAATCCCATCGAGCTCTGGCTCGAGAGACTTGAACCTCAGCACTGAAATAAATAGGACATGCTGGAGGGACAGATGCATAACCCAGAGGCTCCCTTCACTCTGGAATAAAATCCCAGTCCAGGTTAGGCAGAGTCCCTCATTGACTCTCTTCAAGAGGAATCTTGATGAGTGGATGGGAGATCGTAGGTTTACCCTGGGTATCACTTCTGTGTCACTGTTAGACAGAAGCACAGTATACTAACCTCGAAAAAGGGAATAGCTAAATTCATTTAAAATGGGTGGCGAAAGCCAAACACACTCTGACTAGGCTTATAAATGCCCTAGGGCAGATAGCCTAGTATGAACCTATGAACCTAAATAGTAGCTGATTAACAATAGCAAGATGTGAATCTGTACTCATATTTACATAACATTTGGTTTAATTTCTCACACCAATCTTTCACCACATCCTTTTATAACACAGAAAATTATCTAAACCTGTATTTGCAAAGGCTTGCAAGAAGTGACATATATTGTTAGTGTTATTCACATCATATAACAGACAATCATAAAATTTCAATAATATTGCTCAGTAAAGTTAGAAGATGTTTAAATCATCTTAAAACATGTCTGTAAGGCTTTAATCTTAATATGCTTAAATTAGTCAATTATAGCTAGATTATAGAAGAAACTTTCAAATGAGATATTTATACAGATATGAGCAAAGTAGTGTGAAGCACAACAGTTCAATCTTATAGATCTATACTGAGTATGATTCACAGTGAGCTTCTTGTTTTATTAACTATGTTGTTATGCTTAAATAAATTATAATTCAATTTTCTAACTGTTTTAGCATTTATCCTCTTATTTGTGGAACATAAATTATTCAAAAGGATATCTAAATATATTTCCCAAACACGTAATATGGTCATACATACTTAATTCCATGAGTAAGTTGACAACCAATCACAGCTTACTCTACTTATTGCTATAGCAACACTAAGAAACAGAAGTTATGGATGGAGAGCTGTTAACTGGCTATCCAACTTGCGTGTCTTACAAACTGTGAACATCTTCACCTTTAAGCACTCACAAGTTACAGTTTCCCCACTCAACCGCTTTCCAGCTCAAAATCACTCTATTAAACTCCCCCCTCCTCTCCCTCTCTTTATTGTTCTTAATGCAAATATCACCCAAGAGTCATCGCACCAAGTTCCATGTGTACCAAACAACAAGCAAGCATTCCTTCATTCAATTCAAGTCCCAGACAGTCTGGCAAATCAAAATAGACAAGTAAGCACCACATTATAAGTCAAAGCCAACCAAAAGTCATCATTCACCATCACTATGCAAACACATCCCATGCCATTACTGTAACCCCACTACAAATCTGTTATTCAGTTACGATGTGGTCACCCATTACTGCCAGCACTACTCGCACTGCACAATGTTAACGCCTGTAATTCTTCATTCACCTTAAACCAGTTTTACCTGGTTGTCACTATTTTTAGTCATTAATCAGTTCCAGGTCCCAGTTTCCTCTAGTAACTTCAGTATTCAAAACGGAGAGACAATCTTCTCATATGAGTTTAATCAGCCCTTAATGGCAGCTGGAACAAATGGAAAAGATTACGTCCCTAAACAAGGTGTCACTGTGTGGTGACAATGTCTCTGTACAGAAGCCCAGTCCGGCTTTAATCTAAACAATGTTATGTTTACTGACTGCATTCAAACCTATCAAACACATTTTCCCAAAGATATATGTGCTGTGCTTACATTATATGCTTGATACTAAGTGCACAACTCAATCACAGTGTTTAGAGGAATTATAATAATACAAAGCTAAGTATTTATCAGCATAGCACATCACGCTTCTATAACATTTAAATGAATATTTCCTTTAACATTGTTTGTTCGCTCAATTTAAAAAGACAAGCAACAATCTAAACAGTAAATTACTAGCATATAAAATCAACATTGCTAATCTTTGGTATTGCTGTATTAGTTAACGAAAATGTGTCATTTACTTAATGCTTGATCAGAAACGTGAGAAATATGGTGAAACTTTAACTATTAGGAGTTTAACTCATTTTAGTCTATTAGGGATAAGGAATTAACTAGTCAAGTTACTATAAATACAAAAGGTAAGAAAGAACGGGAAGGAAGAAAGATAGGACAGTAAAGACTCTTTATAACTATTTCTATAATATAAATCAAATATAGCAAATAATGCATAAAGAATACAGACACATACCTTTCTTTCTCTTCTCTCTCTCTCTGTCTATATATATATATATATATATATATATATATATGTGTGTGTGTGTGTGTGTGTGTGTGTGTGTTACATATATACACAAGAGTATAGTTTACATTACAGTTTTAAGTCCGGTTGATGTATCATTAATTAGGTTGCAGTAGAACCTTTGAGAGACTTTGCAGAAACTGCTATTTTAGATTTGTTTTTTTTTCTTTTTTCTTTTTTACATCAGTCCAGGAGTTCTTATCAGTGATTCTCTTCAGGGATGGAGATGCCCAGTCCATATCTTCCGGAGTAGATATGATATTATTATTTTTGAAAAAAAGTAAAGCTTCTTCCAGGTTGTCAAAGGTTCTCATCTCATTTAGGTGCAGGATTTTTATTTTTGCAGGAAAAGTCATTTCAGTTTTAATATTGTTCTGTTTTAGTATTTTAATTAGTGGCCATGCCTTTTTCCTTTGTTCCAGCACTTTAGCAGAATAATCATTAATTGCTTCAGAAGAAAGTATTTTTTGGATTTCCTCCTCTCTGAGCATTCCTTCACTGTCACTCAAAGAAGTTTCAATAGTTGATATCTTAGTCTGATGCTGTTGAAGCATTTTCTTTAGAAACATCTGTTTGCTTTTTGCAGTTATCTTTTAGATTTTGCAGATTAACCTTAAAATCATCCATTTTCATTGATAATTCTTGTAGTGTAGTAGTCACCAGTTGTAGCTCCTTTTTTAGTGTTACTTCAGAATGAGAGTTCTTCAGGTTACTCATTTCTCCAATTGTTAATAGACTCCAGTGTAATTTGACAGGAAATTTCTTACAGAAATCCACCAAAACTTGTAGTTTGTCATTTTAGACTATTATCTGATTATTCAAAGTGTTTTTGTTAGAAAAAAAATTAAATAATTTCCTGAATTGTATACTAGTTTATGGAGCTCTAAAAATCTTTTGCCTTCAATTAGCCATTCAGGCTCCACCCCCTCATACATTGCATTTTTTGAATGTCTTAACAGAACCGGTCTATTATTTCATTCTGGTTCAACCTTGTACTAAAAACAATTACAAATAAGCTTCTACTGTGTTACAAACTGGCTAAGTAAGTGCTGTTGTTTTTCAGCTGTTACTGTGTAACAAATGTGTTAATAAGTACATTTTTACTGGAGTTTTGCTGTAGGATTCAGTGACAGCACCTAACTTTTTTATACTGTTATAAACTCTGGCAAGTGCTGTCTTTCTAATGTTAATGACCATCAGTTATATTAGTTTATACTAGCATTTTGCTCTAGGATTCAGTGAAAGCACCTAGCTTTTTGCTTTGTGAACTACACAGCTACAGCAAGCAAGTTTCTAGTATGTTGCCATCTAGTTAAGTGTTATTTTTTTCTCTGCTGCTAATCTGTAGTTTATATACGTTAGCATGTTTCTACTGGCTTTTGCTGAAGGGTCCATTTGTAGTACCTGGTTTTATGTTTTATGAACAGCACAGTTACTGGGCTAGTCTAGTCAATTGTTAGTAATATGAGATGGTTCTGTATGTGAAAAGAGATGGGTACTTGCCTAGTTTTTTTCATATCTGTTAAAATACAAGCTGCTTATTCTAAAGTGCTTAAATGTCACATTTATAGACTGTATGTTGTATAGCAAGGAGTGGGAACCGAGAATAGGTGTTCTACCTGTCCTATTAAAATCTGTAAAACTCCATCTCAGTAATCCAAAACTTGCATACCAACATATATCTCTTGTTAGCATTTTCCATCTATCCTTCTAAACTGTAGAAGCCTCCATTTTAGTAATCCCAAACATGCATACCCAGACATATCTCATGTTAGCTGCCTTATTTTCCATTTTAAAGGCTGTAAAGCAGAAATGCACAACTGTGAAATATAGTGCCCTATGTATATTGGCCAAACACTGCTTAATACAGCAGAGTGTACACAAATAGTACTTTATCTGTCCAGTTCAACCATCAAACAATTCTAATTATTTTAATTTCTGTCTTTCTCTCTCTCCCAGTGTAATGAGCACATAGTATGTGTGACAATTTCTGCTGCAAAATCAGTTTCACTACCAAGGGAACTTCTACAGCTGAATTTCACTCCAGTTGCAAAAGTACAAAAGGAGATATATTAGGTAAAGCCTATGTAAGACAGTTTTCAAGAAACAAATTAAACTTAAAGAAATATCTTGTTTTCCCTCTCTTCTGCATTGTTGTGTTTTGTAATGTAGTGTTGAATCTGATGGAGGGACAACCTCACCCCCACCAAACCCAGACCCACAGGCCTTATACTGTTGAAGGTAAAGCTAAATTAACCCTTTAGCATATTTTACTGTAGCAGTGTAAAATTTCCCTGAAAAAAAAAAAACAGTAAAAGCCAGTAACAATAAAATTAAATGTGACTCACGTCAAGTTTTTAGAGTGCAAAGACCTTGTCCTCATTGATTGTTTTTGGTGGAAAATTGTCGATGGGGGGAGTTACTGCATCCTACTGAAGTACCTGATTTGCGCTCCCTCTCATCTCAGCTGTTCACCAGTTACTATAACCTCATTTCAAGCCAGAATCACTGCTGTACTGCCTGCTGCAGTTAACTTAGGTGTATATTAACAGTAATCTAGCAGCTTGTGTTACTGCCTTTAAAGTTATCAGGACTTGTCTTACCTCTTGTCTCACTGCAATTTTACAGATTGTTTACCTGATATTTGCTCCACCTCGGGCCACCTGCTCTGTTCAGCCCTCGCTGTGCTTGGGCTTCACGCCACTCCACTCCCCTACCCTACCCCCAATTCCTACCCAACTCCACTACATCTAAGCTTACACCTTACTTAATCTATCTTCTTTACTCAGCCTCCTATCCTGTGCCTAACTGCACTAGCCAATCACAAACTGTTCTCATTATACCATCCCCACTCACCTGTGTACTAAATTCCTTTTTAAATCTCCCCCCTACTCCCTCCCCATCAAAACATACCTATTCACCACACCATGGTTGATGCTCATTGCCCCAGCTTAGCATACTACAAGACTTTTACAACACTAACCATGCTGTTTCCTTCCTGTATCACCTTATTCATCCTCTTTTCATTCCTAACATCCCCACCAGTACTAGTAATAAATAAGCACACCTCAACAACTACTTCATCCTCACCTACCAACCATCTCTTCAAGCTTATTACCAATAACTGCATTCCACAGTTGTTACCCCAAAATAATAAAAAATGTCAGTCCCAATGTGAAGGTAATACATATACCCATCTCTGCTAAAAATGCCATAATAAACAAACCATCTTTCTCTATCAGTGTGGTGACATCAACCCCAACCCAGGTTCCAGCCAAACCCTAAACCAAAGAATAAATCCTAAAAGTTTAAAAATGTAAACAGAAACTAGAAACTGCTAAAGGTGCACCAGACAAAACAAAATTAGCGTAGATAAAACTTCCTGGTGAACCACCACAGCTAAAAACTTTATTTTAAAAATAGAAACAAAACATAAAAGACTTCCAGTGAAAGAGAGCTCTAAATGATTACCGCTTTCAGCCATTCAGCCTTCTTCAGATCATATTCTCCATAGCTCTCTAACTAAAGTTAAATAAACATGTCCACATGCTGTAGGCAACGCCTACTCATTAACCAATCTAAAACCATAGTAACTAATCATAAATTTTTAGGGATGACAAGCCTTCTTTACTCAGCCTATAGTAGGATGTCTGTTCTTTAGTATTGGTTTGATTTGAACCATTGTATTTAGGCCTGGGGGGGGGGTGATCATCCCTTAAGTTCACTATCCAACTCACTTTGCACATTTCAGTGCAGTTCTTTACGTCTTCTCCCCTTGAGTCTGTAGCAGTGGTGGCTGGTGACTTCAAATCAAAGGGGGGCTGCAGGAGACAGCTGAATGGGTGGCCAATAGGAAGGGGTGTGACCAACTAGAAAGGGGGTGGAGCTATGCTAAAAAACACAAATAATACAGTCCTTTGGGATTCTTGTGGCATGTCTACCTACCTTAATATTAGTTGCCTAAGGTGATCTTTTCCCCAAACAGTAATTAGTCATTTATATTTCTGCTCATCTAATTATATATCTCTTAACACTTTAACTACATAGCCATGATATACACTATCAAACCTATTTACAATCCCCTGTGCACACTCTATAATTAATGGCAGATTTAATTCTGCAATGACTTCCGTCTGATGTCACTTTCTCTGCTTACTGTGATACAGCTCTGATGTCATTGTGCTGAAATGAAATTAAGAGAGTACTCAAAGTTTGTAGCTTTTGCTGCTCTTTAAATACTTAGCAGCTAGAGATTTTGTTCTGTTTCCAAATAAAACTATCATCACTGCAATCAGTCCATCATATTAGTTTGACACATGATTATGTATTGACTTTATTATCGGGTTGATTCTGTTATTTAGAATTGTTTGTTTTTCTAACTGATTAGCATTTAAAGTATAAATGCTTGGGCCTCAAACATTGAAATTTGTACAGTGAAATGAACCCATTGAAGAATATATGCAATGCCCAATGATGTTACAATGTATAAAGAAACTTGCATATTTAATACAGTTTTTACTTTTCCCAGCCTAAGGCCAACCTGTAGCACATACCTGAACTATATTTTACTTCTTTCATTAAAAATCCAAAAATCTACCATTTAAGTAGAAAGTAGTTAGCCAGCCAGCAAATTCAGCAAAAAAAAGCTTTATAAAGGGCTGTAATAGTAATTTATTACTGTATCACTACTCTACTTATAATTGCCTATAAAGCCTAAAATATTAAATCAGAATTCCCAAAAGCCCTCACACCATACACACAGTAGTGCACAACACCTTTTTCTTAAAGGGCTGTTAAGCATGCATCCCAGAAATGTATGCCTTTTTAAAATATTCAAAAAAGCAAGGACTCCAAAGTAAACATACATTCATTACACAGTTAGACCTCAACTTTGACAGTTAGACCTTCCAGAGATGATTATTCTGATTTGCTTGTGGAAAAACTTCAAAATAGTTGTTGCCTAAAATGTCAGAACAAATGTGATGGAAAGAAAGCACCAATGTTATGGTCATAGAAACTAGTAAACTACTTAATGAGGCAGAAAATAATGGCCAGTAATTCCAGCTGGCCTGTTTTCCTCCATCTCCAACACAACCTAACAATATTTCTTTGTCTGTTTAAGATCACTTTCAATGATACCCAAAGTGAGACAGAATGGGTGTAGCCAAAATAATGATTGCACACACAGGTGTATCTAAAAAAATGTTATTACAGTGGATATGCCAAGGATGACGCAGTTAGGAGTTAGATGGCTAACTGAAACAGCTGTATGTTTCTCTGCATTTACATGTTTCACGTGCTCATATCAGCTAAATGCTGTTATCAGCAAATGCTATTAGTTCAAATGGGTACAAAACCATTTTCATTGCCCCTGTAAAAGTCTTTAGCATGATAGGCTCAAACTATACTGTCTAGCAGGTGCTTGCAGAAATCATTAAACCAACTCCTTTTGCAAAAAGAAGCTAACAGACTTAAAAAAATGTTTAAAAGACAGAGCCATATAAGGCAGTCTCATCAACATCAACATCAGTGAAAAATGTAATAACTGTTCGCCAACTTTCAAGTAAAGAAATAAGTACTGTATTGCAATATATAAGGCAAACTTAAACAGAATGAAAAATCTGTGCAGTATTCATAAAATATTAGAATAGTTAACAGGAACTCTGAACTTTAAACAATGACTGTAGCTGTAAAAGTTACTAAAACTATATCACAAAAATAACAGAATTCATAATAGAAACACACTTTCCCTGCTGCAATGCAATCCAATATCTAAGTCTGGAGTCTGTAAACCTGCTGCAAATGCAATCCAACTTGAAAAAGTCCCAGCTCCGTCATGTAGCTGAATTGGAGTCTGTAAATCTAATGCAGATGCAATCCAACATGAAAAAGTCCCAGCTCCGTCATGTAGCTGAAAGCCCTGTTTCAAAGGCTCTGTCCTGAAAGTCCCGTTTCCTGTGAATGCAAAGTCCAAAGTCCTGGGGAACAGTCTGAGCATGCATGCGCTAGCTAAACTTCAAAGACCCAGGGGAACAGTCCAAGCACACATGCGCTAGCTACACAGTCTGCAGACATTGCAGTCCGATCCCTTTCCAGTCTGTGCAGTTGTAACTGCATAGACTTCTGGGGCATCTGTAGACTAATGCCTTCTTTCCTAATACAGACTGGTTAAACAGCAGTCTGGATTTGAGTTCCGAGCACGCATGCATGGAGGGGACTCGCTAATTGTTTTTTTTATTTTGTTTTTTCATTTTTTACAGCTGGGGGGCTGCAGTCCTGCAGCCCACTTGCATGAGTTGCCACTGGTCTGCAGCAATACATTCTAAAGCTTTAAACATAAAGCTATGATCAGGACAAGATACAATATGGTCAGCCGGCACATTCTTTAACTCCGTGTGCTTAACATCCCTCAAATGTCGCATAACTTTGTCCTTCAAATGCTGGTATGTTTTTCCAGTATAGAACACTAGGCATTTTCAACAAGTTGCCAGGTAGACCAAATGCTTAGTATTGCACGTTGCACTAGCTTTCAAGAGATGACTGATTCCAGATACAGGATGCACAAAAATGTTGCTGTTGTCTGTATAGGGACAGGCTTTGCACTTCACACATTTGACCGTTCCTTTCTTGTGGTATACATTTTTCCATTCAAAGCCATCCTTGATACACAGTATTTTTTATTCTTTCTATTCTTAAAAATGAACCTTGGTTGTTCTCCTACAATATTTTTCACTTTTGCATCTTCTGTCAACACCGGCCAAAACCTTCTGACCACATCACACATCTTTTGGCTATTTGTACTATATGTGAGAATACATTTCAGACCTTGAGTCAAAGTCCTTTCTTTGGAGGCAGTAGCCTCAACTCTGGGGATAGTTTTTCCATTAAAATAGGGATGACCTTTATTGGACCTTAGGTCCTGTTGTGTACATCTTATAGTAAGATCTCTATTGTGGTAACCTCTATTCCTCAAATATTTATAGAGGGTAACCTGCTCCTTTTCAAAGTCAGCATCTTCAGTACAGATCCTAGATGCATGTTGCACTTGATTTTCCATGATGCATTTGAATATGTGACCTGGGTGCATACTATTTCTGTGCAATTAGTGGTTTTTCCATGTATCTTTTCTGAGCATTTTTATATGTAGACCTAGACTAGGATGTAGGGTTACTTTAACATCCAAGAAATCAATCTCTTCCTTTGAATAAGTTATCTTAAAGTCAAGGAAATCCATGGTGTTTCTCAGATATTCTCTGAACATATCAAGTTCTCTTTCATCTCCTTTCCAGAGGACAAAGATATCGTCCACAAAACGGCCATAATAAACCAAATGTCCAAACCAGGGGTTGATGGCATTCAAAATTTGGTTCTTCTCCCATTGCACTAAGACTAGATTTGAATAACTATTAGCGCAAGGGGTGCCCATAGCTACCCCCCATACTTGCCAAAAATAGTTACTCCCATAAGCAAAAACATTATTTTTCAGAATTAATTCCAGCAGAGAGCAAATTAGATCGGAATCGAATCTTGTTTGTACAAGACACTCTCTAATTGCTTCCATCCATAGCCATTAGGTATAACTGTAGACAGACTATTGACGTCCATGGTCACCAGAATTAAATCTGAAAAGCTATCCATGTCTTTGATTTTCTCAGACAAACGTTCTAAGAAGCTCCCTGTGTCTTTTATAACACTATCCACCAATGGTAGGACCTTCTTCAGCTCATTTTCAACATAAATGGACAGTCGTTCTGTTATCCAGCCTCTTCCTGCCGCAGTCGGTCTCAGCGGGGGGTTATCCATGGTCTTGTGTATTTTAGGTAAACCACTGATACTAGGGATGGTTGGATATTTAGTTTCAAAAAAATTAAATAAATCCTTAGACAGACGTCTCTCCATTAACAAATCTATGAGTATTCTGAAATACTACAGTCATCTTACCCAGATCTTGCTTCTTAATATTTTATACGTATGTACATCTGTCAGCATTTCTTGCATTTTATTGCTATGTTCTGAGTAGCTATAATCTTCCCAAATGTGCTCACAGTATCTCCCAATGCAAGCACAATCCCAAATTTTGGAAAAGCAGAAATCCTAATCTCATCCCTAAAACTTACTAGAACCAAGAGCATATGCATTGGTGTGCTATATATCCCCCCTCCCCAGGACAGAACATTCCAGTAGTTGAAAACATTCAACCCTGGATAGCAGATACAATCACAAATTAAATTATCCTCCTGGGTGAAGTAAACATTGACTGGCAGTCTTTATCTGCAAATTCAGCTGTCATCAGCATGAACATCTTTGGATTCACTCATCGTATTAATGTACCAACAAGATATGGCAAAAATAACTACCAGCAATCTATCCTGGACTGGATTCTGGTTACCAACTTATCTAAGTTTACCTCCACAGGTACCGTCCCTGCTACACTTAGTGATTACCTCCCAGCCTACATCCACAGAAGTATTGCACAACTAACAAAGGAAAATAAGCTCAGAACTACCTGTAATTTCTCCAGTTTCTCAAAAGAGTCTTTTACTGACGCTCTAAAAGCAGTTAACTGGTCCATCCTAAAAAGATGACTGCAAACTGGGCGCCATAATCGACTCTCCAGCCGACACAAGCATCCTCCAAAAGGGCCTCATAGAAACAGACAACTGGTGCCAGAGTCATGGCCTCAAGCTAAATGCCAAAAAGTGTATAGTCATCCCCTTTTGCAAAAACAAAGTGCCCACAAATTACCACATAGGTGGTAATCCATTAAGTACAGAAGAAGTAATTAGGGACCTGGGGACCCAAGTTGATAGCAATCTCTCATTTGACAACCACGTGGCCAAAGTGGTTAGAAAAACATTTTATATAGCCCACCTAATCATGAAGGGATTCACATCTAGATCAGGGAGGTCATCGTGCCTCTTTACTCATCCCTCATCAGGCCCATAATTGAGTACAATGCCCTTTTGGGATGTACCTTACCAGACACCTGCAGCAACTGGAAAGACCCCAAAAGTACCTCACCAAGAGGATCAAAGGGCTCAAACAGATGCCATATGCTGCCCGGTTAAAGAAACTCCAGCTCTACTCAGTGGCATACCGCCTGTTCAGAGGCGATCTGTGCCTGACGTATAAAGCCATGTCCAACCCGAATTAATGGACATGCTGCACCTCAGAAAATCCAACTCCCATCGAGAGAGACTTGAACCTGAGCACTGAAATAAATAGGACATGCTGGAGGACAGATTCATAACCCAGAGGCTCCCTTCACTCTGGAATAAAATCCCAGTCCAGGTTAGGCAGAGTCCCTCATTGACTCTCTTCAAGAGGAATCTTGATGAGTGGATGGGAGATCGTAGGTTTACCCCGGGTATCACTTCTGTGTCACTGTTAGACAGAGGCACAGTATACTAACCTCGAAAAAGGGCATAGCAAAATAAATTTAAAATAGGTGGCGAAAGCCAAACACATTCTGGCTAGGCTTATAAATGCCCTAGGGCAGATAGCCTAGTATGAACCTATGAACCTATGAACCTATAAGATTCCTCTGAAATAATGCAGTTGAATACTTTGCAGCATTTCTAAATATTCTTAACACCTTAGCCCTACAGTGTACAAAAAAAAAAAAATGAAAAACAACCATACCCCATAGCTCAGCAACTAATGAGCGCCTTATGAAGGCAGAGACAAAGCATGGATTAAATACTGGCAAAAGAAAAAAAATTACAAAAATTGGCAACTATTCAGACAGCTACAAAACCAAGCCAAGAAAAAAGTGAATATAGATAAAAGTCTTATTAACTCACCTAGAAGATAGCCATAAAAACAACCATAAAAAATTCTGGTCCTCCATATCCTGCCTTATCAACCAGGTACAAAAAAGGATCCCAGCCTATACCCAGATGTTTCCCCTCTTCAAACAGCTACCTATTTCAGTACATACTTCATAGAATGCATAGCCACCTTAACCTCAAACTCATCTACTACAGCCCTTCCATGCAGCTAACTTCCCCTACCTTAGACCCTAGTGCATGTCCCTCACAAAACTCACCTAACTGCATCCTCTCCAATACACACATAGATAACTCCATCCTCTTTACCTTACAACCAGTTTCTATAACTCTCATAAAAGTGCTTTTACATAAACTAAAATCTTGTCCCTCCTCAGGTGCCAACCTTTTCCAGGAATACCTAAATCTAGCTGCAGATGCACTAGCATAGACAGTCAGCATGCTTATTAACAGAATCCTGTGTCCTTAACTTATGGAAATGGCATATATTATCCACTAACATAAAGGAGGTAATTCCACTGACATTACAAAGTTTTGTCCCATAGCCACTGCGGTAAAATTGCAAGGCTCCATCTCTGCATACCTTCCCGCTTCCACAGAAGTCCCACAAGGATCCATCACTGGCCTTTTGAATATCCTACATTCATCTTCTTGTGAGACTGTTGTTTGACATAATTGTGTATATGTATTTTGTTCTGTATAATTACATGTCAAATAATTATTTGTATCAATTGCATGTCAATTAATGTTGTCAGCATTGCATGACTCATTTCTCAAAGAGGGAGGATGTAGAATAGTGTGTGTGTATGTGTGTGTGTGTGTGTGTGTGTGTGTGTGTGCGTGTGTGTGTGTGTGCGTGTGTGCGTGTGTGTGTGTGTGTGTGTGTGTGTGTGTGTGTGTGTGTGTGTGTGTGTGTGTGTGTGTGTGTGTGTGTGTGTGTGTGTGTGTGTGTGTGTGTGTTGTAACTTTAAGAAGTGTTTCAAGGGCAGCACATGTATATAAATAGCAAGCACACGCTAGCTTCAGTGCCATTTTGAGAGTGCAGCCAGAGAGTGCACATGTATGAGTGTAATAGCTAGTTTGTTTAAACATTTATCTAAGTTAAAGTTATTAAGCCTCAATTCTGATGTTTGCAGATAATAAAGCTGCTTGAACAGAACCCGCAGAAGTTTGTCTGTTTTATCCTGACCAGACAAGCGACACTACAGAAGTACAGAATACAAGAGGCCCAGTGGTGGGACTGTGTCGTACTCAGGGAGACATGATAAAACAATGCAGAAGGCTAGAGGAGAAAGGAACCAGCGGAAGGAAGGGCAACAAGGGAGACAATAGCACTCTGGAGGAAATGGATGAGGTTAGGGAAGCAAAGGAAGAAGTAGATCTATGAACCATTAAAGAAAAAGAAGGGACATGGCGGAAGGGAGGGGGAATAGAAGGAGATGCAGAATATTGTCAGAAGACAGTTCAGGCAGTGAGGCACATGCAGAAAGTACACATAGCAGGAAACAAAGAATGAGAATACTGGATAGATGGTACCTATTCCCATCCCATGAAATTGGTAAAGGAAGGTAGAAATGAGAATAGTAGATCCTGGAGCTGTCAGGAGGAAGAGGCAGGAATGATGCACATATTCTGGGACTGTTGGTGGGTACAAGTTGCCTGGAAGCAGGCACAAATGATTTGGGCAGACATATTTCAAAAGGAAGCAGAATGTACTTGGGAGTTCATTTTATGGGCATGAAAAAAGGACAGCATCTGGAAAGAAAGAGAAATGAACATTATCAGAAAGCTGAGTACCGAAGTTAAAACCATCATCACTCAAAACTGGAAGGGGACAAAAACAATGTGGAAGCAAGAATTGCTCAGAAAGTTCCTGGACACAGGGAAAATATTGTAGAAACTGACTAGAATGAGGAAGAGAGGGGAGAGAAATATGAAGAGGCAGCGGAAAGAAGTATTAAAATACTACAAAAATGAAAATCATACCAAGTGGAAGTAGGGAGAGAGCCCAAAGGGAATCAAGAGGGTGGAAGAACAGGGATAGTGTAGGAAATGAAGCAAATAATGCGATATGGTGCACCGTGCATCTGGATTACATGTACTGTAAATGTAATATACCGATAGAGTTAACTTAAAATGGCAAATGTAAACGCCAGTTTTGGGCTATGTCCAATGGAAAGATAAGATGGACTGTAGTTAAAGATATGAAGGAAAATGGACTAGCCTCTAGTGGTGATAAAGTGCACCATGTATGATGATTGCACTACATAGATGACATGCAAATGTGTTGTGTGCAAATAAGTTTGATTATAGTAAAAGAAAGAAGAAGAGCAAACAAATAAATTAAGATGAAGAAAATGTAGTCTCTATAAATTAATCTGCATGTGTCCCTGTTGGCATGCCATTTCAATGCCTAAAGCATTAAGTAAAAGGTCTCATGATTCATAGGTCTGTGTCTGTGTATTTATTGTATACTGATGGTATGTTGTGCAGGTTTACAGCACCATCCATCCATATCAGGTAACTGAAAGCCATTCCATGTTAAACTGAGTTCTATCTGACCAAGCAGAAGCACCCTGCCCAAAGTGCTTGCTCCCTGTCTGCACAGCTAGTGCCCCATCACAACATTCATTCTCTTTAAACTGCCTGATCCTTGGAGATATGAGTAATCGTCCAATCATTCCTGTTTCTTCAGGAATGGACAGCCTTTTCTCTGCAGGGACTGTGCTCTAAAGCAGACTTACCCTAATATTTTGCTTGAGCACCTCATGAGCATTCTCCTTTCAGATCTGAATAAATTTATCTCTATGAAATTTAGAAGGCACAAGACCAAGCTCAGCCTTGGTTTGCTCTTGAGTTAAGGCATGTGGAATAAAAGACTGAGATCTGGTAAAGCCATAAAATTTAAAATAAGAGTGTGATTTGATGTATTGTTGCTCTGTCTGGAAAGATAGCAGAAATGTTATAAGTACTGACAGATCATCCCACTGGCACTGAAAGTGGGTCTCAGAGTTCAACAACATTACTTTGCCAGAGAGGAGTTACCTCCCTGTCGAGACATTTCTAGAATTTCACATTTAACTCATTTAACTCTATTACAAGCAGCGTGTTAACCATGCATTAACTTATCTGCCCTGACTGGATTACTCTACACTTGTTTTTGTTGGCTTCATGTCAAATTGTCGAAGACAGTTTTTGCAAATGCAAAAAACTCAAAAGCAGTAGTTAGCGAAAACCACCTTCAGTGAACATTAAGAGGTTGATTGCAGGGGGCAAGCCCCGCTGCACCCTCCATGTGGGGGAACCCCCCCCCCCACTCCAATGAATTATGCATACCAACTCTGAGGACACACAACAGTGTAGAAAAAGTCAGTCGCCACTATTGATGAGAGTGATTACAGCAAACTGACTTTGATTTTTTTGCATTTGCCAAAACTACCTTTGACGAGATGACATGCTCCCTTTTTTGTCAGCCTTCATACCTCTGTTCACTATTCACCTCTGCTTTCAGTAACAGAGACTTCCTTGAGCAGTTGGTAAACAGGCCTACTAGAGAACTGTTCTTGACCTGATTCTTACCAGTATGACTGCCTCTTGCACCACTACTCTGGGGGTCTACTTTAGATAAACGAAAACGCAATCTCTCGAACTCTCATATGAGTGAATAATCATAACATCGGAAGTGGTATTTTGGAATTGCAGTACAGTGAAGAGTGGGATATTTGCCCTTTCCTCACTGTAGTGCGCAGCCCCCCACAATACAAATTTCGATGTTAAGATTATTCACTCATATGAGCATTCAACAGATTGCATTTTCGTTTATCTGACATAGACCCTCCTCTGGTATGTTTCAGATCACAAACTTCTGACTTCTCTTTTAAACTCCCTAAACCTTTGTAGCAAACCCCACTGAATTTAAAGACTATAAGCATACCAGTCTCAACCTACTGAATGATGATGGAATATCAAAAGACACTTTTAACTGCACCACTTCTGGCCATGATACTGCAACAAACTTCAGTAAGAAATTCTAGTTCCATTGAGAAGAATGCATTTTGCTAGCAGATCCTACCAAAAATGTGTACCATGATAAATTCAAAATAAACATCCCTGGTGATCCACTACCTTAAATAAACACCACAAAAGAAAGAAATTCTTTAAATTATATAGCAGATCTAATGCCCCTCTTCTCAAGGAAATTCTCAAAAGCATTAAGGAAAAAAAAAACACTGGCAGGTCCAGTAAAGAAGTGTATGAACTTAGGCTGGTATCTGAAGCCAAATATACATACAGATTTTTCCTCAGCTTTGTTAGAAAACTGAGAACTAATATCCTATAGTGCTGTAACCTTATTCAAAATGACATCTCTTATTCTGACCCAGTTGACATTGACAACATCCTTGCAAACAATTTCAATGTCAGTTTCACCCTGGAGACTTCTATCCAAAGTTCTAAAGTACCCAAATCCCTCATTCCTGAATTATTTTTAAGGATCATTAATGAAAATACTAGCCACGACTAAGAACATTTCATCTATGGGACCTGAAAATATACCTGGTTGCTTAATTAATAGTGGTAAACATGGCCTTGCTCCCTAAACAGGTTAATACAAGTTTAATTACTGGTTTCATCCTTGATGAGTGGTGCACAGCAGTGGTGATGCCTCTCCATAAGGGTGACCATACTATTGACCCAGGTAATTACACACCTATCAGTCTTACTAACCTCATCTGCAAAACCATGAAACATATTATAATTGACCTAATTAACTGTTGTATCAAGAATCTTGTTCAACCTGATCTTCGACAGATTGACTTTATGAAGTGTAGATCCTGTCTCCTGTATCTGGTTACCTTCTTTCAAAGGGTAACAGAGTCTGTAGACAGTAACCATGCAGTATACATTGTGTTTCTTGACCTGGCCAAGGCCTTCAACACCATTCCCAGTGCTGCTATCATACAGAAACTGAATGCTTTAAAAAATTACCCTTGCATGCATGATAAGATGGATAGCAATTTGTCTGAAAGAACCCACACACTGTGAATTGTATGAGCCTCCTGATAACGTATGAAAATGACCAATGGTATCCCTCAGTACTTGGTGCTGGTACCTCTTCATTTTGGTCTTTATTTCTCAGATCGCTAAGCAAAGGCCCAAGACCTATGGCTCGCAAAGTTTTCTGATGACTGCAAATTGATGGTTGTTGTTAAGCCACTCTCTGATACCCAAACCTTCCAGGACCAATGTGAACTCTCCTTGGTAAACTCTTGGTGTGCTAAAAAAAGGGGTTTAGACTAAATGCTAAAAAAAGATTAGTATTGTCACTTTCAGTAGACAACCACTGCCCTCATCATATTATGTAGACAGCACATTACTTCAGAATGAAAATATAGCCAAGGACCTAGGAACTTGGGTTAATAACGTCTTCTTGACAATCATGTGGCAGTGGTTGTCAGGAAATCCTTTTGTTTAGCATAGCTAATTGCAAAAGTAATATTGTCAATGTCTAAAAAGTGATATATTGCTTGTAGCTGTTTGCCTGATGTCTTTTCCCAAGACTTTGGGAAGGTTAAACTGGAAACACATGCTGAGAGAGTTTTACTGGTATTTTTAGCTTATATTTTGCATAACAAATCAGAAAAGTATTTGTTTCTTTTTGCACTTATTGTTGCTTTGATATTTTTTCTACTTTATTGCTTATTTTATCTAATTAAAACTTTTTTTTACAGTTTGTTTGGCTTAAGTTGCTGACTTTGCGTCTTAATCAGTTGCCTGGCTGTTAATTTGTCAGATTACAAAGTAGACTGTCTGTGATTTTACACCTTTTTCACTTTTATACACTAAAGTGCAGTTTCAGTAAAAATTGTTTTTATAGTGCGTTTTAACAGTTGCCTGGTTGTTGTGTGGTTAATAGAGTGTTCTTATTGGTTAATTGTTAGATATCATCCCCATTTTGCTAAACAGCGTGTTTTCCCTGTGACTTTCCACTCTTTTTCTTATTTTTATGTTTAATATTGAATTACATTACAGTATCAGTTGGTTTTCTAGTCAGGGTGTAAACTTGCTGAGGGCAGTAGTGAATATTGTGTAGCAGTGAATACTTTGATGCTGTTTCTGAGGGGTGGGCATTATTAGCTGGAGTTCTAGCTGCTTTCTTATTGGTTATTTTTCTTTGTATCCTCTGCTTAACAGCGCTTATTGCTATCCAAGACTTCAGAAAAGCTGAGTAAGAAGCACTTGTTGAGAGAGTTTTCTTCCATTTTCTAGCTTAAACTTCACATAAAAAAATAGGAAAATACTAGCTTCTTTTTGACCTTGTTGACCTTGTTGTTGTTCTGCTGCTTTCTGTGCTTTATTACCTTCCCGAATTATATAAATCTGCACAGTTTTTTTCACTAAAGTTGCTGGCTATGTGTCTTAATCAGTCATCTGACTGTTAGTGTATTAGCTTGCACCTGTCTGTGGATAATGAAAGTGTTCTTGCTGGGATTTTACACGTTTTTCATTACTTTTTTTCATTAAAGTACATTTCAGTAAAACTCACTTGTATTTTGCATTTTACAGTCACCTGGTTTTTCTGTTTGTGTGCTTAATAGAGCCTTGGTTTTGTTACACTCACTGTTTTCCACTGTTAGTTAATTAGATAGCATTCCCATTTTCTAAAGAAAAGTGTTTTTCCTGTGACTTCCACTCTTTTTTCCCACTTTTACATTTAATTTTACATTAAATTACACTTTCAGTTGGTTTTCTAGTCAGTGTAAACTTGCTGCGGGCAGCAGTGATTACAGTAGAGAGTCAATTATCAGAACTAATTGGGACCTAGGGTAGTTTGGATAATCAAACTGTTCGGATAATCAAACATATAATTCAACCGGATAAAAAAAAACTTCAAAATCTTTGCTTTTTCTGCATGCATAGAATACACTTTTCAACCATTCAGCAATTCTAGTGGACAATAAAGAATATTTTTCACACACAAATGGGCTACAGGCTCAAAAAACATGTACAGGCAAATATGTATAATGTTTACATATTCAGACTTTATGATTTTTCTTACCCGAAACCTTTGGAAGGCTGCGTTCAGATAATTGATATTTTGGATAATCGACTTTCTATTGTATTTGGTGGCAGGGAGCAATTTGATGCTGTTTCTGAGGGAAGGATATTATTGGCTGGAGTTCTAGCTGCTTTCTTATTCGTTCTTTCACTTTATTTCATTTTCTTAACTGTGTGTGTGGCAGTACTCCTTGCAGCGCTGTACAACCTTGAATTCAACAGACTCAGGCAAAATTCTGAGGAATATGGAGAGAGAGAGACACAATTGAACTCTCCATGCTTATCGCAAATGCAAGAAAGATCCAAATATTGAGTGGAATTTTTCCATCACCGAAAATAATGTTGATGTGTAAAGAAAAGTTGATTGGTTTTTAACAACTGGCTAAATGCCGTGGTGTCATACTGTGTATCAGCATGGGGCAAGATGGTTGGCAACTGTACTTGCTTTGCCAAGGGGCATTTGCATCTCTCATTCTAAGGCTTCTGCATACTGGTGAAAGCATTTGCTGCCCCTATTGTGCCTTTTTTTTTTGCAGGTTCCAGGTGATTGACATCCAGACCTAACTTCCAGAACAATCAACCACTGTACCATATCAAGGTGTTTCTAAATAATATAAATCTAAATAACAAACTACTGGACCTTGTGGCCTCCTGTATGTGTTGCTGTAGAGACCTGGTTTAAGTTTCCAGGAAGTGCTCCTTTGGTACTTCGAGTTTTTGTGCTTAGCACTCATTGGACCTGATGAAAACTGTGATTGGCATATTGACATATCCGTGTTTGTTAGGGACCACATCATCTTGAGACATATACCCAGAGGCTGTCAAGCGGAGCTTATAGAGATTCAAATCACGTTAAATAAGATTAACTTTTAGGTCATAATATGCTATAGAAGCCCCTCCATTTATCTAGAAAATAACACAGCATTCTTAAATATTATTGAGGAACTTTCCATTAGAAGGAATCATGATATTCTAGGTGATTTTAACTAGTCAGTGATTAACAAAGGGACCTATAATACCAGCACAGGATATGCTCATATGGATCAGATTGTTAATGTACCTATTAGAGACAGAAAATACACAAAGTAGTCATATTTGTATGTACCACTCCAAGGCACCCCCTCATTGGTCAAGTCAGACCACAGACTAATAGCTTCCTCCATCAAAATCTCCAAATTGACTGAAGCAAATATTGCAGAATTCAAGGACTTGAAATGTTCACATTCCTTAGATTCTATGATGAAATCTATAAATTTGAGTATAATGGTAGTACACATAATGTTGATACTTCAAAGAGTTATGCTGGAAAATTCTATTCTCACCTGGATAAATGAATTAGGTTGTCAGTCTCAACTAAATCCAAGAAAATGGTGAGGTTTAAAAGCAAACCAACATGGTGGTCCTTAAGCACTGACACACTATGTAATATAAAGAAAATAATCCACTGTATAGCTGAACAAATGAACCTCAGGTGAAGACAAACAATCAAACAGCTAGATAAGAAGCTAAAAAAGGACATAAGAAGAACAAAGGTATCCCGTGAACTTAGACTCACAGCAGAATACAAAAACATTGACAAATCCTTCTCTATTTATGTCAGAAATATAAGGAGTAACACCCAACATTGCTCCGCGCTTGTTCATAATGATATTACCAATCAGGTTGATATTGAGAAAACTGACATTTCGTGCTAACTTCATCCCAGAGACATTGATTCCAAACCTGGGCTGACACTGAAATAAGTCCAGTGGGATCAGTGGACTACCCCGGTTAATAAATTCAAAGTAGAGCAGATAAAATAAAATAAACCCACTTATCCCTGATGGAATCACACCGCCAATCATCCAAAAGGAAAACTACCTCATCCATGGAGCCTGATATCATACGTGGCTGCCTAATTAATAGCACTGGCAGACCCACTCTGCAACCTCTTCAGCCTGAGCTTAGCAACTGACATTGGCACACAGTTGTGACTGCAGTCCCGTCTCAGAAAACTGGACGATTATAGATAGATATTTGGGGTCTGGAGTGACTCCTAGTATCTGAGATTGAAGAGAGACACCAGTAGCAGCTGATGGCCTACTCCTTAGGGGCAAAACAATTATAAATAAATAGCAAGCAAGAAGGTACAAAGTAAATCAAAGAAGGAAAACTGAAACCTCTGTATGTTTTTCCTGGCTTATACAAGAGTAAATGGAGACTTGGTCCTGTGCATAAATCTTTTATTTATAACAATATTTGCAAATTGTTGTCCTGTGCATAAAGCTTTTATCAATAAAATATTCTTAAAACTGGATGTAAAAGAAGTCAGGCATGATAAAATAATTAACACATTACAAAGACAGGTAATCACATCATTCCAAGGTAAAAATAAACAAGCATAAACATTTTTAACAGCAAGGTTCTCAAGAAGTGTAATAATGTTTTGCAGTAGAAATAAACTGTTTCAGTATCACCAGACATACTTAAGCATCAACTAGATAAGCATATGAATAAAGTTGTTTATGAGATGAAGATATAATCTAGCAGACTTTATGTTTCCTTTTTTGCATTATATAATGCAGTATGATATGATGTTATGTGTTGTAGTATATAAAAAGAGATTATATATTATGACACATGGTATGATAATGAACTACTCAACAAGTGCCACTGACCAACTATTACTTGTACTGTTCTCTTCCACTCGCTCTCTTTAGGTCCTTGCAGTCCAACACTGCATGTTTTCTGTTAAACACTACAGTTCAGCTGTCGTGGTGATGCTTTTTCATTGAGCCTAGACTGTGAAACTCTACAACTTGGACACATCTGCTAAGCGTATCCTAATCAGTTTTCTCTAGGAGAAAGCTATTTACAAATGCAGAGGGAATATAACCTGAAACAGATGGCCAGTGTGCTTCAGAAAGATTGTGTTTGCTGTGGTGTGAGAAATGCTGAATCACTCACTCCCTTGACTTTACTGTTATATTTACATGACCTTTTATTTTCTGTGTCTGTATTTTGTTTGGATTGTAGCTGAAGTAAGGCCATTGTGATCTAGCCCATTTAACTGATTATCGAAAGCAAGTTAACAAGCGGACTGAAAGGTAAATATTTAAGTAAATCATGCATCACCACTCTTCACAGCACCTTCATTTATGCATGCTACAGCATACCTGAGGCAGTATGCTATTTCATCTACGTCTGCAGTCTGGAATCCTGAAAACATCACTTTTGTTTGGTATGGCTCTGTAGTTGATTGATGAGAGTCGTATTGTTTTCTAATTACTTTTTCACAGATACCTGCCCATTTCCAGATCTGATTTCCTCTTTCTGTCTTCATCTCATTTTCACTCTCTGTCTGTCTGCATTTGGGAACTCCATGTCCAAGACTACTATTGTGTGAGTAGGTACAAGTTCAGGCTGTCAGACGTTTACCCTTTCAAGGGCACCAAGAATGGCTGCATTAAAGGTGTTCCACTTAACATCAGACATATTAATTAAGGTGAATTATCAGTAATACCTCCCCTTTCTCTGTTATACTGATATGCTATGTCATGCTGTCATACCTTTCAACCTGCAGACATTAAAGAATGGAACAAACGCCCTTGAAAAATAGGAATATGCCCAAAAATATGGGCATCTAATTAACATAGCATTTGAATACCAAACAGCATATAACTCTTACTGCTTCTGGTAGGAATATGGGCTACTACTCAGAAGGACATGTTTAAAAACAGAGTGACAAAAATTATGGGAATGTAAGCACATTATCAAAAGACAGCGTTACATCTAAAGACTTTAACTGTATTGAAAAATTCTACCCCACAAGGACATTTATTTTTGCTTCAGAAAAGAGGAGATCTTAGTGTAATAAAATGTGTATGGAGCAAAATCTATGTATTGTGTTTTCAAAGTTTTCTCAGAGACAATTCTAGTATTTTAACATATATTCAACAAAGCCGGATACATAGGTTTGAAAACCATCTCATTCTCATACTGCGTAACTGAGCCACCTTGACCAAGTCATTTAACTTTATGTACTACCAGTTGATCTGTATCAAGGTAACATAGAGAGAATATCTTGTTAGCAAAATACAAAAAGAAAAGTAAATTACTACTCTTACAAGAAATGCTCGCACCAGAGTCTGGTAGATCACCATTTCTGATTTACTGCCAGCTAGACGTATTTGTCTTTTACTTGTAGCTGATGTCTTAGTTGTAGTGGTAAAGGCCATTTGCAAGAAGTCTTCTTTGAAATCTGTTGTTTCTTATTTAAATGAACTTTATGGGTGTGAGTATATTAGTTATTCTTAAGACATGTTTACAGTGTTTGTGCTGCATCCATTTTTCTTAGTTACAGCATCCAAAACAGCAATGCGTAGTGATTTTGGAAGTGTCCTTAATTAAAATGACACAAATTGCTTACTCCTGATTTGTGACTGATGAGGTGTTAGAGCAGTATAGATGTGAGTGAACAGCACTATACTTAATAGCTGACATGGAAAACAAACCTGAGAACTAAAACTAATGTACTGATGACTTTTAGATATCTATTGCTGAGTGAGTAGGAGGCCGTTGCTGAACATCATCTTTTCTAGAGGAAGATGCATTAAACGAATGATTATTTCAGTCCCTTGGCTCAATGAACATTGCATGGATTTGTATAAGCATTTACCCTCTTGACTCCCCCCCCCCTTTTTTTTGTAATTATTGCTTGTCAGGCACTCACTTTCATATGTGTTAGTTTCTGCTTAAGTCCCTTGTTAGATTCCTTGACACCCACCTGTATCAAAGTACTACAGTAATGTAATGTGTCAGTTTATTTTAATTTATTTTCTCAGATATGACTTAGTTGCCTTCAGACTGTGTTCTTTCAATGTGCCTCTTGTTAATATTGCATTGCCCTCTGTAAGTTCTGTAACCTCAGTTTATCCCATTTTATATAGTTAGTTTTGTCTGATTTCCTTATTTAGTATGATCATAATCTGCTTGTCTGAATAGCAGAAGCTAAGTCTTTGACTAGGGCATGCTGGTATTTGGGTTATGTATGAATCATTTAGTGCTGTAAGAGCTAGAGTTAAGTGACTGGAGAAACTGCACTCTTCCTGCCAGGCCTGTGATGTGGTATACATGATGTTATTATTAAACCTTCTAAATAAATTCACTTATGGACAGAAGAAGAGAGACCCAGAATGACTTCACTGAAGAAAGGTTATCACAGAACCCTTTGGAGGAAGTGAAATTCTGGTGAGCATAGATACAAATGTTTATCATAATATTCACTGTTGCAGTCACTTCATCTGGGATTCCTGCCTGCAGAGAGCCTGATGCGTGGCCTCACTTCCAGGGCTCTGCCTTCACCCTCCTGGCTTTGGCTGTGCTCCTCTGACTTGGATGTCAGGATGTTGGTGATGTAAGGGGGAAATGGCTGACACTATCTTCAAATCTTTCTTGCTGCAGTTTAGAAAATACATATCTGGACAAGCATTTGTCAGTCTGGCTTGCCGGCCTGCTTCATGACTTCATGCTTCCAGAGCCGTGGACAAGGGTAAGATGGTCCACACAGCCTATCTGGATCTCGCCAAGGCCTTCAACACCATCCCCCACTCTGGAATCATAGATATACTTACTAAGCTAGGCATTAATCCCTACGTCACTCGATGGGTTGCCAACTGGCTTACTGACAGAACCCACACTGTAAAAGTAGCCGACTCCAAATCCAGCTCCAGACAAGTGACAAGTGGAGTACCTCAGGGTTCAGTCCTGGGACCGCTCTTATTTGGCATCTACTTCTCTGAACTACAGGCCAACACCAAGGGACTCTGGCTAACAAAGTTTGCAGATGACTGCAAACTGGGAGCCATTATTGAATCCCCAAATGATGTGGATATTCTACAAAAGGGCCTTACAGAAACAGATGCTTGGTGCCAGAGCCATGGGCTCAAACTCAGTGCCAAGAAATGTATAGTTATCCCCTTTGGGAAAAAACATGTACCCGTGAATTACCACATAGGTGGCAGTACACTAAATGCCGAAAGCGTGATAAGAAACATAGAGACACAGGTGGACAGTGGTCTCACCTTCGATAACCACATTGCCACAACAGTCAGGAAATCCTTCTATGTGGCACACGTCATCACTAAGGGATTTTCATCCAGAAAAAAGGAGGTCATTGTCCCATGGTACTCATCCCTCATTAGACCCATTATAGAATACAATGCCCCATTTGGTATGTACTACTCAAGACATCTGCAACAACTGGAAAGGCCACAGAAATACCTCACTAAAAGATTCACAGGTCTAAAGCAGATGCCCTATGCTGACTGTCTAAAAAAACTCCACCTATACTCTGTCGCATATCGTCTACTCAGAGGCGATCTCTGCTTAACATACAAGGCCATGTCAAACCCAGAGCTGTTGGACATGCTACACTTAAAGAAATCCCAGTCCCTCAGAGACACACGCTCCAGGGATCTAAACCTTGTCATCACAATAAACAAAACCTGCTGGAGGGATAGGTTTCTGACCCAGAGACTCCGCAGACTCTGGAATAGACTGCCCAAATATGTCAAGCAGAGTACCTCTTTGGCCCTCTTCAAAAGGAACCTTGATGATTGGATGGGAGATAGGAAATTCACCCCGGGGATGCTGTCAGTCACCCTGCTAGACAGGGGTCCAGAGAAGTAAATACTGTGGGAAGAAATAGCAAGGAAATTGTTATGGCTAGGCTTGTATAGGCCCTAGGGCAAATAACCTAGTACCAACCTATGAACCAGAGGATGTCTCATTTGGAGATACCCTTCACAGGATGAGGAAACCTTTGGATGGCAGGTAAAGGAGTTTCCACAGACACATTTAAGATATACTGACTTAATGGACCTGCTGACCTGAATCCACTTGATGTACCTCCAGTCTTAGAAGTACTGAAAGATGTATTCATCAGTGCATCTGGATTCCCTTCTAAGAACGTTGGAATTCTCAACATTTTTACAGGGCTAGGATTCCCACAAGTTTGTATACAAGGACCATTTAGCTGATCCATCTGTGTTTTCCTTAGATTCCAGCAAGGGTGCCTGTTCGGCACCAACCAGGAACTCCATTCCAGTGACAGGGAGAAGTGGGTTCTAGACCATTTTGAGAAAACATTTACTATCTTGACCTTTAAAGGGCCTTAACTGTCACACTCACATGTAACGTTTCAGACGTCTCTCCTAACTCAACTGAAGTCAGAGATAGAGATCATCAATGCAAAACCTGAAAGGGGAGATACTGAGCTGTGCAGCTTCTGTATGCAAGTTACCAAGCACTCCATGAAATGCGACTGTGTGCACTAGCAGTGTTATGCAAGGCAGCAGCTACTGCAGCAGTTATTTTGAGACATGCCTAGCTGAAGACTCAACCCATGCCAGCCCATGTGAAGACAGCACTCCTACACCCATCACCAGGCTAGGGTCTCCTATTTCTACTTCTAGCTGAAAAGGTGATTAAAATACTGGAAGAGAAAGTAAAAATCATGCTGTCTATAAAATTGCTCTTGCATTACTCACCTTCAAAATATAGTAGAAATTACTGTTCCAAATGCTGGCCTGTTTACCCTAAACAAGGAAAAGGTAGATTAAAGAAAGGGATTATGCTATAGGAAAAATAATACAATAACATGCATAGCAAAGGGATATGCTTGGGGCCCTCAGGAGGGCCATGGCATCCAGCGTGACTAGCTATGACTCAGTCAAGCTCTTCCCTAAAAATCACACCCCCAAAACACTAGCCCTATCTCCCACCAATTACTTATCCTTCCATAAAAACAGGCCTCTTTTGCGAAAGAGTAGTATGTTACCAGCCTAGAACAGTGAATCATCATTATTTTGAAACAGCAGTGCAAGCTCCAGTAACCCAAGCAGAGCCAGATTCTGAGAAATTTCCCCAATTCCCAAGGAGCAAACTTACTTAGTTTTATTTCTGTTAGAGCTCAGGCTGCTGTAGAAAGAATGCTGAAGGGAAAAGACGAAGAGTTTTATTTTTTTTTTTCATTTTAGACTTTATCTAGTGCCAAGAAGAGAAGGCACACAGAAACCGATTGTATACTTGTCAAAGTTATGCTAATTCTTAAATGTATCAAATGGAGAATGCATGTAATGCAGGGCTTTCTATCACTTCTTTTCACTCAGGCTCTTCTGGTCACCTTTGATGTAAAGGATGCCTGCAACCACATTTCCACTGTAAAGGAGCACAAAATGTTCCTAAATTTTGAGGCAGTGGATATTTGCTACTGATTTACCTTCTTACCCTTTGGCTTGTCTTATGCATCTAAGGTATTCAGAAAGTGCCTGGCTGCAGGAGCTATTTATTGCAGCAGCAGGGGCATTCATCTCTTCTCTTCTCTTAGTTAGATTACTTGATTCAGGCAGTAATCTAACTGAGATAAGAAAAGAGACGAATGCCCTTGCTCCTGCAATAAGTAGCTCCAGCAGCTGGGCATTTTCTGAACAGTCTAGCTTGTTTCAAAGGCCTAGGTCTCTTTCTAAACTGACCAAGGTCCCATTTGACCCCCCCCCCCTCCAGCATGGCAAGTTCACATTCTGAGGGCATTAAGACACGGATCAACATAATAGTCTTCCTTCCCCAGGACAGAGTACTCTCATTGTCTCAGTACCTCTACATAGTTTTGAGAACAGAACACCTTCACAGCAGGAGACTTCTGGGGTACATGGCTTCTCCATAAAAACCCTCAGGCAAGTTTACTTATGAGAAAGCTACAGTGGTACCTCAGGAGCAAATGGTGTCAGAACACCAGATCTTTAGAGTATCCAGCCTACTTTTTACCTTATAAAGAGCTCTCATGGTCGATAAATCAGGTACACCTCCATCCACAGGTACCTTTCAAGTTGGTCAGACTCTCATGACAGATTCTGTTGACTACTGTGTAGGAGAGAAGCTTACTATATGGACACAGCCTGTGGAGCACATGTGGGAGACCAGAATATTCAGAGTTCATGAAACAAAAATTTCAGAAAAAGACACATTAATGTTGAAGGGATGATGGCAGTGATCTTAGCCCTCAAAGCATACAAACAGATTTGAACTCAGGAAACCTTAAACATCCAGCCTACAACACCACAGTTATGCAGTACATCAGCAGGCAAGGAAGTACCCATTTTTAACAACTGTAAAAGTTAGCAATGCAAGCTTGGGAGATGGGCCAGGAACCAGGCACTCAGGGTGAATAACATCCCATCTCAAGAAAATGTTTTAGCAGATAAGCTGAGCAGAATGTAGTCTGACTCATATAAATGAATGATAAACAGGGACGTGTTTCATGACTTGATACATAGTTAGCGCATGCCAGAAACAGAAGATGTTCTTCATGTTTCACTGTTGCAGTCCTGACAGTTGGGATTTCCTGCTGTGAAAGCCCTCGGCCAGCCCAACTACCAGAGAAACTTATTTCACCTCCCAGGCTGGTGGATGCCTTAACTGACGTCAGTACGCTCGGGTGTAAAGGAAGTCAGCCTGTATCATCACTTCAGTCTTTTCTTGCCGCTGGAGCCTGAAGCAGATTTGAAGTGCATCTGTCTGTCCAAATCAGAGAGACATTGTCGTTGGAAAAATAAATACCCCATTGGGGAAACCCTTTCTTTCTTCTTTGACTCATGTTAGATAAAGTTAATAAATGTCTCCGCTGTGGTAAACACATTCCACACAGAGACTTCCATGTGCTTTGTGTCACTTGCTTAGGCCCAGACCACAACGTCCCTAACTGTCAATTCTGTAGGTAGGTTTAGCACTAGAACTATTAGGCAGAGAGAAGAATTTTTAGCTCATTTTCTTAGGCAGGAATTTGTGAAATTGCATACTATGGTGTCTACCAGTCATTCCGAATTCGATTTACATAAATGCAAAAAAGATAAGAAACGAAAGCTAAGGTCCATGGATGACATTCATTTGCCCCATGACTTGCTTACTAGATTTGTGATTGTTGAGGAAGGTGAGTTGCTTTTGCAGCCTCCTTCGACATTTGATTTATCAACCCAGGCATCTGTCGAGACCCTTTGACTTCTACTGCTCATACCTTCAGCTCATAGGTTAGGTCTGAGACTAAAAGAAAGAAATCCAGCACCAGGAGAAGTTGAAAATAAATATTGAAATATTTTTTATTGTGGCAAACCCCAAAAAACCATAAGCAGCAAACCGGTTTCGACTGAGTAATAGCCTTCTTCAGTGCATTAGTGTATAGAAACAGGTCCACATACTTTTTTAGATATAAAGACAATATAATTAATTACAGTCCTCTATTGATTGGTTACAAGCAAATTAGCTTAACTCGTTCAGGCCAGGATTGAATAATGCACCTAGCCTAATAATTCATCCTGACTCCTTTTGGTTTAAAATGGAGTGCCATCCTTATTTACATGTTTTATTACATTGAATTCTGTCAATTATAGTGAATGTGAATTTTGCAGTTTTGTGGTTCAAAGTGTGTTTATATAGGGCACTGGATAATCTTTTGTTTTTGTTGTCCCTTAAATGTTCACTAATTCGAATCTAAAAGGTGTTGATGTTTGCCCTACGTAGAACGCAGAGCAAAAACAGGTAGCTAAATAGATTACCCAATCGCTACTGCAGTTCCCAAAACATCTTATGTCATAGACTCTTGATGTATTTTTGATGGTGAATTCCTTTGTTTTAACTATATATTTGCAAGCACTGCAATGACCACAGGCTATACAACCTGACAATATGTCTCCAAACAAGGTAGTTTGTTGTTTGATGGGCTCAGTATGATGTTTATAATGGGTAAAATGTGAGTTGATGGTTCTGTCTCTGAGATATGAAAATAAACAATGAGGTGTAAGAAAATTACCTAATTTTTCATGAGCCAACAAAATATCCCAATGATTATTGATAATGTCCCTAAACCAATTGGTGTTGCATCCCAAAGTAGTTACTAGCCTAATGGGTTGTGAGGTATATTTATTGGAAGTGGTTTGGTCCCTATATTGTAATAACTGACTTCTATCCTGTTGATCAGCAAAACTCTGTGCCTGATTCAAAGATTCTACCTGGTAACCTCTGTTGAGAAATCTTTGAGTAAGATCATATTGGCAGGGCCCATGAGTTTGCTCAGAGGAACATATACGTTTAATATGTAGATATTGAGATTTGGGAATATTCCGGATGATGTGGCATGGGTGATGGCTGGAAGCATGTAATAAGGTGTTGTATTGTGGAAATTTTCTGTAAACCTGTGTTTCTAATGTGTGATCTGTCTGTCTAGTGATAGACACATCCAAGAAAGTTATATTTTGATATTCAATACTAAGTGTAAATTGGATATCCCATTTGTTTTCATTGAGGTATTCTATAAACTCCTTGGCATAGACCTCATCACCCCTCCACACCATCCAACAATCATCCAGATAGCGTTTCCAGATATCTATCTGGTCCAAGAATAGATTGTGGTATCATCATATATGAGCTGTTCCTCTAGATATCCCATGAAAAGGTCGGCATAGATGTGAGCAAGGGATGCTCCCATCGCCGTACCTTGAACCTGCCAATGACACCTCCCATGAAAGTAAAAGACATTTTTGGACAACACATGTTCCGTCAAACAAACTAGTAATGTGTTAAAACCAGGACTACTCAGCAGGCCACTGCTTCCAACGAGTGACTGCTAACTGGAGTCATTTCATGGACTAAGCCCATTCTGGTGCATCTTCAATCTAAAGAGTCAGGCGCCAGGGCGTCGGACGCTCCCAGGCTTAAGAGCAAACCCACACCAAAGGTATTGTAGCAGGGCCTTTGCCTAGGCCTACAAGCTCCCAGTTTCAGGGACCCCAGCAAGATTTAATCAAATTGGCTGAAGACTTCATTATCTTTGTAAGGTTCAGATAGACTTCAGGGGATATTACTCTAGGGAAAAGTAAAAGAGGTACCCCTTCTGAATACTTCCCTGATCCACTGCATTCAGAAAAAGAGTCTGAATTGGAAGAATCTGCATCTGAGAAAGGTCCCTTGTACACCTCATATGAGGAATCAGATTCAGAGGAAAATCTCCCCTCTGCCTCCCCACCAGAATACCTCACTTTTGGAGAGACACTTCCTACTATGACAGCATTTTCAGTGGCAAGCACAAGAATACCCACAGGCCAAAAAGAGAGTCAGGGAATTCTTAGACCTCCCTGAGCACAAACCACTAGCAATCCCACCTATTCTGGAAGACATGGAAGATGTCTATCAGGACACCTCCTTAAATCCTGACTTACTCCCTCATGCACCCAGAAAGTCTGACTGGTTCTACATGGTCCAGGACTCCCATAAATATCTGTTCAGAAACCCAGCTGCTGACCCTGAAGTAGTCATCCCAGGCCTTAAGGGGTCTAGGGCCAGTACCTCTAGGACCCCTTTACCTACTGACAAAGAAAGTAGGGCTCTTGATAGATTTGGAAAGAAAGTGTACACTTCGGCTACCTTTACTATAAGGGCCCTTAACTGTCAATTCCATGTGATCAAATACCAGCAAACCATTCTTGACCATCTAAAACAAAAGCTCTCAGGTCTAGAGGATAAAAACCTTTCTAAGGAACTGTTACATCTGTGCCATTCCAGCTTTCATGTAGCTAAACACTCCCTACACTGTGGGTATGATGCCATGGAAGCCTCCTGCAGGGCAGCTGTCACTGGCACAGTAATCAGAGACATGCTTGCCTTAGAGAGTAACCTCTCCCTGACTATGTAAAAGCTGATCTCCTGGATGCCTCTTGACAAAGAATGCCTTTTCAGGGCAAAAGCTGAAGGAGTCCTCAGGAAAATGGAGGGCAAGGCATAATCCATGCAAATGGTAAAGAACTTTCTACAAATGAAACCCCTCAGGTTCAGCAGGAATTTTCTGGCCAAGCACTGATCCTTTCACACCCAATCTAGAAGCAAGCAGAGAAAGCCTCAGAGGGACAGAACCCCCAGGCATAGACCACAACTGCAAAGATCTAAGCAGTGGACCTCAAGAGTCTCACAAGCAAGGGAGTTCTAAGCCACCTACCCCTGCCAAAGAGCAATTATGACTGTTCAGTGCTGTCCCCCCTATCCAACCCCACCCCAAAAGTAGGAGGACGGCTCTCCGTTTTCTATCAAAACTGGACCTACATTACTTCAGATCAGTGGGTTCTAAATATTATTTGCAATGGCTACAAACTCACTTTCAAAGAGCCTTTAAGATTCTCAGGATACCCAGATGTACCCCAGAATAAAAAAACTCAGCCTCTAGAACAAGTTCAAATTTTATGTTCCCAGGGAGCATTGGAACCAGTTCCAGAGGATCAAAAATGGAAAGGATTTTACTCAAGGCTCTTCTTAGCACCCAGAAAGAAAGGGCCTTGCCGTCCCATTCTGGACCTGTCCAACTTAAGTCTATTTCTCAGGAAACCAAAATTCAAAATGCTGACTGTGCAAAAACTACTCCCCACGTCAGCCCCTCACATATTCTTGATTTCAGTAGACCTATAAGATACCTTTCTGCACATTCCCATATCAAAGTTGCACAGAAGCTTTCTTCGCTTCAGAACAAGCTCCAGTCACTATCATTTTTCAGCTCTTCCCTTTGGACTGTCTGTTGCTCCAAGGGTTTTCACAAAGTGCTTAGCTCCTGCCATTGCCTTCTGCAGGACCAAAGGGGTCCAGATTTACCCATACCTAGACAACTGCCTAATACAGGCCTCAGACCTGTCACAGATTCTCAAAGACCTGAAATTCACACAGGACCTCCTAACCTCCCTGGGGTTCACACTAAACCTCAAGAAGTCCATCAATGTGCTATCCAAACAGATAGTTTTCCTAGGAGCACTCCTGGACTCTTCCCTCCAAAAGGCCTTCTTCCCCCTCCTGGACAAAGTCACCTTTTTGACCAGCTACTTCCAGAGCTTACAGCACAAACAGTACATAACAGCCAGAGAATTCCTCAGAGCTCTGGGGTACATGGCATCTTGTATTGTCATGGTGCGACTAGCCAGGCTACACATCAGGAAGCTTCAGTAGTACCTAAAGAATGTGCAGTGCCAGAGTACTCAGTCCCTGGACACCAAAATACACCTGATACCTTTCTTCAAGCAAGAGTTCTCATGGTGGGCACAGGCTTGCACCCAGAATCAGGGCTTGCCCTTTAAAATCACTCCTCTGGGCCAAACCCTCACCACAGACTCCTTAGACATTGCATGGGGGGGCCTATACCCAATATCTGCAAACCCATGGGTTATGGGATGCCCAGCCCAAGATGAGGCACATAAACTGGAAAGAACGTACGGCAGTACACAAAGGCTTACTGGCCTTCAAAGAGAAATGGATATCAGGGATTCTGGTAGTACAAACAGACAACACCACAGTCATGTCGTACATAAACAGACAAGGAGGCAAACACTCCTATGCCGTGTGCTGTCTAGCCAAGCAAGTCTGGGAGGGTCAATATCAGAACATCGAAGTATTAAAACTTAGAATGTTCTGATATTGAACACTATTCAGCAAATGCTAAGAATAGCGAAGCTGCAGAACAGCAAATTCTTTCCTTGGGAAAGAATTTGGTTGGCCTTTTCTGTGGCTTTGCTATTCTTAGCGCTGTGGTGGAAAGTTACGGGTTGGGTACAGGTAAGTGTGCGATTGTTTGTACGTTAGGGTTAGAGGCGGGTTAAGTGAGTTAGGGTTAGGGTGTGGGTTAGGCGTGTGTGCGATGGTGACAGGCTTTAGGGTTAGGGGCAGTTTAAGTGAGTTAGGGTTAGGGCGTGGGTTAGGTGATTGTGCGATAGTGACTGACCTTAGGGTTAGGGTTTAAGTTAAGGTAAGTGGGTAGATAGTAGTGTATGTTTAGTTTAGTGTAGCGTTAGATGCAGGAATTTAAGTGTATGTGTGTGGTTGCTGTTTGTTTGATGTGCTTGTGTTGTGTGTATGTGTTTCGGAGCAGCAAATTTTTTCCATGGGAAAAGATTTGCTGTTCTGAATGTTCGATATTTTCATGTTTAGATGTTTTGGGGCCAATGAAATAGCGTTCGCTATTTTCATCTTTCATCTTTTGATAACATGAAATAAACACGTCTGGGAGACAGCACACTCTCTGGGACTTCATCTCCTAGCACAGTATCTGCCAGGAAAGCAAAACACCCTTGCAGATCACCTCAGCAGGAGTTTAACAGACCCCCATGAGTGGCACCTACACCGAGATATACTTCTCAGCTTAGCGCAAAAATGGGGAACCCCACAGGTGGACCTGTTTGCCAGCGAAGACAATCTCAACTGAAATAATTCTGTACCAGGACAAGACAGGCATGGGCATGGAGAACGGATGCCTTCTCCTTCCCATGGACTCACCTCTTCATTTCTGCATTTCCCCCTTCCACTTCTGCCTTGAGTCCTTCTAAAAATAAGAGAAGAGGGCTCAAGGACCATTCTGATACCTCCAAACTGGCCCAGACAACACTGGTTTCCACTCCTCCTCTAGCTCACCAAACAGAATCATTGGCAGTTACCTCAGAGGGTAGACCTCCTCACCCAATACAAAGGTAGGCTTGTGCACCCCAATCTGTAGACTCTAAACCTTTCAGCTTGGATTATCCCACAGCACCAGACTGCTACAACAACTTATGTCAAAAGGTGCAAAACATTCTGAAGGAATCCAGAAGGCCCAGCAGCAGGAAATCTTACTCACCCAAATGGAAAAGATTTTCTGTCTGTTGCCAGAACCACCACCTTGAGCCAAACTCAGCTAACATTTCAACTATCCTGGTGGACCTGGTCAATCTAGTGGATAAAGGCCTTTCCTACTTGTCCATAAAAATACATATCTCTGCCATTTCTGCTCACATTCCTGTTCTTCCTCCAATCTTCTCACACCCACCCTGAAACAATTCCTTAGGGGTGTCATTCACATTAGGCCCCCCAGGATGAAACCCACCCCTCCATGGGACTTCAGCTATGTGGTAGAAAAATTGACTTTGCCTCCTTTTGCACTTGCAGCTAATGCTTCCTTAAAAATTTTCACTTGGAAGACTGCTTTTCTTTTGGCTATTACTTCGACTGGAAGGGTCTCAGAGTTACAGGCCCTAATGGCAGTAGAGCCTTTCATTATCTTCCATAAAGACAGGGTCTCCCTCAGGACTAATCCCTCCTTTATGCCTAAGGTGGTAACTAATGTGTCTTTCAATCAAGTCATCCATCTGCCTACCTTCTTTCCCAATCCTCAGAACAGTGGAGAAAGAAGTGCCCACAGAATGTTACGTTTCTACCTAAACAGAACAAATTCCTTAAGAAAATCAGATCAGCTGTTTATAACCTTTGCCCCTGGATGTGAAGGAAAACCAGTTTCTAAACAGACCATTTCCATCTGGACTTCCCACTGTATTTCTTTCTGATACAGCCGTCATGGCAAAAAGCCCCTTGATTTGGTTAGACCTCACTCTACCAGGGCCTCAGTTAGTTCTACAGCTTTCCTTAAGGGGGTCCCCACCAAAGGCATTCTGAAAGTAGCCACCTGGTCTTCTGTACATAACAAGTCACAACCACCTGCCAGCTCTCTCAAAATCCAGAGCACAATTTGCCTCTGCAGTCCTGCAGGCAGTCCACTCCTCTCCTTAATCTCTGTCAACCCTCATTTAAGCTTTGGGAATCTTCCCAACTGTCAGGACTGCAAGAGTGAAACATGACGAACATAGTACAGTTGTGTACACTTTCCATAAATATAGATGTTCGAGTGTATTCACTGTTGAAGTCTCCTTTCCCTCACTCCTACCCCCTTAGCCTAACAGGCAGGCTTAGAAATTCCAAATATAACGACCTTGGGCACTTTTCCAGGCTACCCTGGGTTAGGTTCCCTCTACTTCCTTTGTTCACCTTTGCTTGATTCCAGGCTCCTCCTACATGGGGCCAAGAAAATACTGAAGTGATGTTGCAGACTGTCTCCCTTTACACCTGAGTGTACTGACATTGGTTAAGGGGTCTGCTACCCTGCGAGGCGAAATAAGTTTTTCTGGTAGTTGGCAGACCAAGGATTTTCACTGCAGGAAATTCCAGCTGTCAGGACTGCAACAGTGAATACACTTGAACATCTACATTCATGGTAAGTGTACACAACTGTTTCTGCTTCTCTAGACTACAGGCACTTGAAGAAGTTTGACACCAGAACAACAGCTCCAGGAGCCTGGGCAGTGGATGCCTTCTCCATTCTAAAAGCAGATCTGTTTCTCTATGCTTTATCCCCAATACCTGTGATTCCCAGAGTATTACACAAGGAAGCCAAGATAAACATTCTGTTGACAGCTCTCATTTCGCCTGGGTAACATTGGATGTTCTTCATAGTCAATGTTGCAGAATTAATTCCTGGGTCTTCCTGCCATGCAGTAGTCCATGATTAGCCTGATTTCCAGAGTCTTTGCATCATTACAAGCTGATGGACATATGAGAACCGACATCTGGACATCAGGGTATAAGAAGAGCGTTTAGCTGATACCATCATCAGTTCTTTCTAGCCATGCAGTTTGATGCACTTCATCATGTGTACAAAATGCTCACAGTGCATCAGGCGTCCTGTTTTTCTACAGTTTGTCCTATCTACCATTCAGATAAGTACCCCGCTGGGGAATTTCCTCTTCTAATTTAATGTTTAAAAAGGTTAACAGTTGCTTGAAGTGTGGGTAGCAAATCTCACATAAAGATTTCCACTTGTTGTGTTTAGGGCATTAGCATAACATCACTAATTGTCCTGATTGTGCTAAATTCCAAGGGACGACCCTTAAATGCAGGGCCGAAGTCCTAGTTGCTCATATGGAGTCCTGTGTTACGGTTCCCCTCGGTGTCTTTACAAACCCTAGCATACATCATCATCATTCCTCAAAAATGCAAAGACAAAAAAGGCAAAGCATATCTCTGAAGCTTTGGCTCATGCTACCAAGTTGACCGATGATTCAGGTGCGACACCTTCACAGCCTCCTGGTCCAGTGACTAAGCCTGTACTCTCTGGTGCGACACCTCAAGTGGCTGCTGTGGTTCCAAGCCTTCTCTTAACTTCTTTCACACCATCGACATTGGTCAGGTCTGAGGTTGCTCAGCAGGCTTCAGCTTCCGACATTCGTGTTGCAGGTACTGAGGTAGCCAATATATCTTCCTCAGTTGTGGAACCCCAGTCCAAGACTGTGTTCAGAAGACTGCATCCTCAGGTTGTCTTGACAAAATAAATGCCTTGACCAAAGACAGCCATCAGCATTCCTCTATCATCTCCTTAGCCCTCTGCCACTCCAGGTCAGGTCAATGCCCAGGACCTCTTGAAAATAGCCTGGGAGTTCATGGCCTTTGTTATAATCCAGGGAGTCCAGCCACACTCAGACCACCACCCCTTGAAGCCTCCCCCTCTAAAAGTGTAGGGGTGTGGCTTTTCAAGAAGAGTCAGAGTCTTCAGGCTCTGAGGATGAGGTAGAGTTGTCCAACCCTGAGCACTTACCACCCCAGCCTTATTCTGACTCGGACTCGGATGATACTGTCTCTCTCTCTCTCTCTCTCTCTCTCTCTCTGCCTAAAATGAAGGAGGCCTTCAGTTGAGAAAGCAAACAATTATCGCAGGCTCAGACCCATTATAGAGAACTCCTGAGTTTAACATCACCCAGACCACTGGCTATCACTCCAGTGCATGTGGTATTGGTGACGTCTTTGAAGACATATCTTTGCACCCTGATTCTCTCTCACTTGCACCCAGGAAGCCTGGCAGGTTTTACAGTGTGCTTGACTCACACAAGCAGTTTTACAAGAATCTTAAAGCTGACCCCTCAGTAATGTTTACAGAATCCACTAAAGGGATACCTAAGGACAGAACTAGACATCCTCTGCCCACTGATTAGGGAAACTAGACTATCAGACAGATTTCAGAAAAAAGTGTATACCTTTGTTGTCCTTTCTATGAAGGTGCTTAATTGCCAGCTTCATATGTTAAAAGTACCTGGAGTCCCTACAAGACCAAATTATTATGAAGGCAGAGACTGTTGCTGATAGAACCTTGTTTATGAAAATTCAGGAGATAGTAAGATCAGTCTTACATGTCTCCAGACACTCCTTAAAATGTGAATATAATGCATTGGATGCATCATGCAGAGCAGCTACCACAAGCTCAGTCTTTTGCAGGCATGCATTGCTCAGGATTCAGCCTCTGTCAGACCAGGTGCATTGCTCAGGACTCAACTCTGTCAGACCAGTTGCATTGCTCAAGACTCAGCCTCTGTCAGACCAGGTGCATTTTTCAGGACTCGGCCTCTGTCAGACCAGGTGCATTGCTCAGAACTCAACCTCTGTCAGACCAGGTGCATTGCTCAGGACTCATCCTCTGTCAGACCAGGTTGAGGCTGAACTACTGGATGTTCCACTACACAAAGAATTCCTTTTTGGCTTCCCAACTGAAAAGGTCTTTGAGAAGCTGGATATGAAAAGGAAAGTAAATAAAGACAGTTAAGAATTCTACCTGTTAGCTACACCAATGTATTATGGAAATTACCCATGCATCAGCAGTCACAAACTCTTCCTCAGACAAGGATTCTCCTTGTGGGGGACATCATAGATTTTGTGCAACAAAAACTTTACCTTCCTCAGGACAAGATATCTTACTTGGCAAACTGCCTAACCATCTTGCTTTCAAAGCAACAAGTTTTACCATGGGAATTTCTAAGGGTTCTGTGTTGCACGGCATCCTGAATTCTTATGATTCCCCTTGCAAAGCTACATGTGAGATAACTTCTGTGGTTCCTAAAAAAATTGGGAACAACATCCTCACCCTGTGGAAACTCCTCTACTTCTTTTTCCAGGCTTAAAAAAGAGCTGCTATGGTGGAAAATCACCATCCTACAGAATCCAGGTGCAAACTTCTCTCTGACAGAGGCAGGAGAGACCATCACTACAGATAGTTAAGACATAGCCTGGGGTGCTCACTTAGGCCCCATGAAGGGGCAGGGCATCTAGACATCAGATCAGAGGAAACTGCATGTAAACCAGAAGGTATTGTTAGCAATTTACCTAGCCATAAAAGCTTTTCAACAGAGTTTGCCCCTAGGGGCTTTGCAGATTTGGACAGACAACACTCAGTGACGTGGTACATCAACATGCAATGAGACACCCTTTCCTATCTCTTGTGCAGTCTTGCAATGACGATTTTTCTGTTAGCACAAGAACTAAAACTAGCACTTACAGCGTCCTACATTGTGGGTCACAACAATACCCTGTCAGATTTCTTAAACAGAGCTCTTTTAGACCCCAAAGAATGGATGCTAAAGAGGGAGATTTTCCTGGACTTAACCTTGCAGTAGGGAATTCCCTCAGTAGATCTTTTTGCCTCTTATCAAAACAGGCAACTTCAGAGGTTATGCTCCAGAATCCAACAGGCATGAACATGGAAAACAGATGCAGTCTTATTAAAATGGACCACCTGTTCCTATGTGCCTTTCTGCTTTTACCTACTATTCCCAGGGTCTCTGATAAAAGTCATGTAGGACAGACCTAGGGGCATGATTCTCAATGTCTCCTTCTGGCCGAGGCAACATTAGTCCTCCTTCCTCTTGACAGTCAGTGAAGGGAGATTCCATCCTCTCCCAAAGGAAGTTGATCTGTTCAGATAGGCCAATGGCTCAATATTCCATCTTCACCTAGTCTCATTCAAACTGACAGCCTGGAGGATTGGGTTTTGACACCAAAAAAACATCAGCTGTCCCAATGAAGTGCTAATGATCCTAAAAGAGGAAAGGAGACCCACCACCAGAAAATCATTCTTAGAAAAATAGAAGAGATTTTCCATCTGGTGCCATAGCAAGAGCACCAACTCTCTTCAGACAGACATAATTTCAGCTATTTTTAAAGGGGTCTTTCACTTCAGACCACCCAGAAGTAACTGGTTCCTACATGGGATCTCAGCTGTGTAATAGAAAAACATACCTTGCCTCCCTTTGAGCCAGCAGCTTCACCCCCTAAAGTTGCTCATGTGGAAGACCACATTACCAATAGCTATCACCCCAGCAAGGAGGTTCTCAGAGCTACAAGACCTCATGCTCAAACCTTTTACTGCTCTTCACACGGATAGGGTAACTCTCAGAACTAATCCATCCTTCATGCTTGAGGTAGTATCAGAACTTTGTCTAAACCAGGCTATCCACCTGCCAGCTTTCTTTCCAAATCCACAGCACAACAGAACAAAGTCGAACTAGTCCTTCATTCCCTGCATGTACACAGACCAATCAGGTACTATGTAGACAGGGCAAAAAACCCAAATGGAACAGAGCAAAACAATTATTGATAGCTGTCATGGGGGGGACAGGTCTGTCTCCAAGCAAACCATGTCCAAATGCATTGCCAGTTGCATTAAGTTATGTTACACTCACCATGGGAAACCTCTACCTGGTCATGTCAAAGCTGATTTCATCATGCACAGGGAAACTACCACTGCCTTCCTGAAAGGAGTCCCTTCCTAGGCCATCCTAGAAGTTGCCGCTTGGAACTCAGTGCACACTTTTACAAGACATTACCATTTAGGCAATGCCTCAAAAGTTAGAGCAGGGTTTACTACTGCCATCCTGCAAAACCTTATTTACTAGGGGGCCAGCAATACCTGGCACCCAACAGGTAGCTTTGGGAGTCCTCTCAAGCATCAGTACTGCAACATTAACTATAAAGAACATAGTACAGCTGTGTCACACTTAACATAATTGTAGATGTTCTAGTAGATCAGTGTTGCAGTTCAAACTCCCACCCTCCTACCCTGTTATCTGCAGACCCTTTTCCCCCCTTGGTGGGAGCAAGGGGAGAGGAGAATTCCTGTAGATAGCTCCTTGATTCACCATCATCCCCTTTCTTCATCCTAATGTATGTCCCTTGCATTCTCAAACTCAGACAGCTGGAGAGGTAGTGCTGTCCTAGAGCAGCAAATTGCTTGTTCAGTGTCTAGAAAGGCCTGAAGATGGTCCTGATGGATGCTCTTCTTATACCTTGAAGTCTAGATATTGGTCCTCGGATGTCTGTCAGCTAGGGATGAAGCAAAGACTCTGGAAATTAGGCTGGTTTCAGGCTTCTTCATGGCAGAAAGACCCAAAAATCAGCACTGCAACATTGATCTACTTGAACATGTACAATTATGGTAAGTGTGACACAACTGTACTTTCTCCCTCGTGCAGTTCCTGGCGAAGAGAGAAGCCATACTGTTGCCTTATTGTGTGGCTCTTTGACCAAGGGATCCCTGCTATACCCTGAGCTGAGGACTTTAAGAGAGAGAGAGAGAGAGAGAGAGAGAGAACTACTGGTAGAGTAATGTATAACATTAGGAAGATTACTTTCATGGTGTATAAACGTAAGGAGGTTATTTTGATGCAGGTGCCTTCTTCAGATAAGCCTTCTGTATCGCAGTAAGCTTTTCCTAATTCTCACATTAGTTATTAAATATATTATGAAAAAGCTTAACAGGAAACAGAATTGCACACTGAGGTATCCTAGTTTATTCCATACAGAAGTGCATTTCTTTGCTCTTTTTTTATCTTTGCAGCTTGAAACTATAATGGTATGAAATAAAACTGTTTATTTTGTTACACAATCTTGGGTGGCCGCAGTGGTGCAGCGGTTAGCGTTGCTGCCTCACAGCAAGAGGTTCTCCGGTTCGATCCTCTGCTGGGGTGCCTTCTGTGCAGAGTCTGTATGTCCTCCCTGTGGTTGCATGGGTTTCCTCCAGGGTGATCCCAAAGACATGCTGTAGGTGGCTTGGATACTCTAAATTGGCCCTAGGCGTGAGTGCATATGTGTGTGTGCCTTCTGTGGAAGGTTAGGTGCAGGGCTGGCAACTCGACACTGTAAAACACCACTGCCAATCATGAGAGGACAGGTGATCCGCTGTGGTGACCCCAACCGGGAAAAGCTGAAAGAAGTTACACAGTCTTGTTATCGTGCAGTTTAGTTTTTAACATTCATTTTATTCACTTCACTTAGTATGTTAAACGTTTGACTGTTCACTGTTAGTCCCTCTTAATATTATACATTTTGGTTATCGGTTGCATAGACTTCTCATTATTGATACCCTTTGTGATTTCTATTTTCTTTAATCCTGTTTTTTAGCTGTCAGTATTGTCAGTGCAAATAGTTTATGGTTATATAGAGTTGTGTGTCTGTCATTAAAATGTCAGGATCACAAAATTCACAGACTTGAAAATGGTGCTTTTTAAAAGTTAACTTTCTCCCTTATCCCCAAGTTGCAGTGACCCTGCTGTCATTTATGTACAAGTAAGACATATATGGGTAAAATCCTCACAATAATTTGTACAGAAGTAGGGGTGTTTGGGCAAAGTCCTCACAAAGGGTTGCTGGGCACCCTGCAAACAGTGTTTTAAAAAGTAACATCTTCATGATTGTGAAGTTTGTGATTTTGACATTTGAAATACCAACTTACACATAACAGATTGATATTCATCAGGAAATATCTCTAGCTAAAAAGAAATTTCAGGAAGACTGAACATGGGAACTGATATGTCCTGAACTGTGTGCCACACCTCCAGCTGGGTGGGTGACCCAGGATAGCTCCTCTGTACTACTCCCTGATGTCTTGTTATATTATTTATTATTAAATATATTTAAACCTATCTTTGTGGCTGATATTTGTGAGACATTTTTAAGTTCTTAGAGTACTTGCATATGTATTTGGTGACATTGTACAGGCCAGTCCTAAATAGCCTTGCAAGTCTTGGTCACACTTACCATTTGGATAATAGTAACAATACACAGTAGGATTGGTCACCCTTTGTAAGGGCCTTAAGTAGCTGATAAAGAGGGGTTGATGGCAGTGATAACTACCTTATAGTCTGGGAAGAAGGGGACATAACTAGTAAATTTGTGCTGGCCTTCCCCAGGAGTGTCTGTGTGTTTGTATATAAATCAAATCACAAAGTGTGTGTGTGTGTGTGTGTGTGTGTGTGTGTCAGCTTCTTGGGCAGGGACACGAAGCACTGGTTGGGCAGAGAGAGTGATGGAGGTCTTGGCTTGACCCCTCAGCTGAGATCTTAACCCTATAGCTTTGCCAGTGGGGAGTCTTATTGGAGATATGGAGAAAGAGGGAGAAACCAGCCCCCAGACTGACTGTGATCTCTGTGTGCTCTTAAGAGAAATTGTATTTTACTGTGTGTGCACTTATCATCCTCCCAGTGTGTATGTTCCTCACCATTGTCAGTGGTGAGGATTGAGGCTCCTTGATTACTGGGACAGTGCAGGGGTGTCACACCATTCACAGGAGAAGCAGCACCGGAGGCCACTAGCAAGCTGTCCAGATCACCTTCCGTAGGATGACCTTCATCATCCTGCTTAGAGGCATGCCTGTGGATTGCTAGGAACATATTAGTCGTCAAGATGGAGGGTGTATGGCTGGTGGCTACTGCCTCACCACTGCTTCCTCCATGGCTCATCCTGCAAAAGGAAAATGAATAGAGAATAGCACAACAGCAAACCAACATATTTAAAAGGAGACTGTGACAGAAGGAGAACAGGGTGCAAACACAATGATCAATGTGATCTGGTAGACTTTATTATGACAGGCCCTGAAAGAAGGAAAAAAAGCAATCAGCAGAACAGTGCATGTCAGTGGTTGGGGAACATACCTATGATAGGACTGAGGATAAAGGCAGGTGATGTGAATGTCAGTGTAAGTGTAATCACAATGTAGGAGACTAGCATATTGCATGAATGGAAATGTGTGTGTGTGTGTGTGTGTGTGTGTGTGTGTGTGTGTGTGTGTGTGTGTGTGTGTGTGTGTGTGTAAAGAACAACAAAGCAGGGAAAAATAATTAAAATGGGCAAATAAAGTACTCACTGTTATGGAAAATGAAGGGTGAGGAGCTGTCTTACACACAGTGGAAAATACATGGACGTAAGTAATGCTGCAAGGGTCCAGAGGAAAATCTCTCTGTAGTGATACTCAAGTTTAATGCAGATGTCCTTCATGGATGCATCTGCAGTCATAACAGCTGGGTTGTCCTGTCGTCAGGCAGCCCTTCAGTCGGCCGGATTCCAAAGTCCGGGTCCTGATGTCGCACTTCACCCGACGTCATCTCTGTTGGTCTTATAAAAGCATCAGCCGCCATTTTCCTCAGTCTTTCTTGCGTGGCGCTGAAGCAGAAGCTGTTCGCAAGTGCCGGTCGGTCGGATCCAGAGATTACTTCTACCGAATACTACGAAGACTTCTAAAGCTAAGTACCCGTTGGGGACTCTTTCTTGCCTCAGCCGATGTCAGAAAAAGTTAATAATTGTTTAACCTGTGGGAAACAAATACCTCATAAAGATTTCCACTCTTACTGTCTGCCTTGTTTAGGCCCAGCCCACTTACGTAGCAGCCTGTTCGGCCTGTGCTTCTTTCAACGAACAGTTTTTCGGTTCTGATTTTGCGTACATTATGGATCCTCCGACTACACTTTCTGCCAAAAAAAGATAAAGACCGACATTCGCGGGTCGCTGGTTTCGGCGAAACCATGCTTAAGCAGAAAACTGATCAAAGTGCATCTGAATCTATCTCTACAGCTGAGGCCCCTGCTACAACTCTTGAACCAACCTCAGAAGTTTTACCCACTGCCAATGACTTATCAGACACCATTCCCCTGGATGTCTCTACCCCAGCACGTGGTGCTGCTAGGCCTCCAGCAGCCATGTCCATTAAGGCCTTCGCCAGGGCTAAAGCAGCCAAGACTTCTAAACCAGTGCCTGTTAAACCCCCCTCAACCAGGCCCTCTTCTAGTTCTCAAATGCTTACCTTGGCAGAAGATTTAATTTCATTAATTAGAGGATCTCAATCTCACCCAGACAGGGCCTCTCAGCCCCCAGAGAAGAGACCTAGGGCAGAGCCCCCTGAGCCAGTGTCCTCTGATGATTCGGCTGATGAATCAGACATAACTGACCAGCCAGAGGCCCCTTTCTCCAATTTTGAAGATTCTGATGCTGAAGAATCTATTCCAGCTGCTTCTCCTCCAGAAGAAGTCTCCTTTGGGGAAACCTTACATGCCATGCGAGCATTTCAATGGCAGCAACAAGAGTTTTCAGATTCCAGAAAAGACTTAGAACCTTTCCTTCCACAGCACAGGCCCCTAGCTATACCTCCTGTTCTCTCTGTGGTAGATGATGCTTTCAATGATGTCTGCTCTGCTCCAGATTCATTGCCCCAGCCCTGCCAAACCAGACAGATTTTACAGGGTGCCAGATACTCATCACCACCTTTACAAGGCCCCTCTTGCAGACCCGAATCTATATCCCAGGGTCCCAAGGCAGTAGCGACCATAGCTAAAACCCTATTCCTTCTGAAAGGGAAGCAAGGTCATTAGACAGATGGGGTAAAAGCTTTACACTTCAGCTACTCTCTCAGCTAGAGCTCTAAACTGTCAATTTCACATGATACAATACCAAGAGTTTATGCTTGATCAGTTAACTAAAAAGCTAACCTCTGATGAATCTCTTGACAAGAAATATGTATTAGAAATGGTAAATAACATACAACAGGTTAGTAACCATTCTTTAAAATGTGGCTATGATGCACTGGAGGCTTCATTTAGATCAGCCATGACTGGCACAGTGATAAGAAGGCATGCATGGCTAAAGGAGCAAGCTCTACGGATCATGTTAAAGCTAAGTTGCTAGATGCTCCTATGGATAAGACAAGTTTGTTTGGTACACCTGCCCAGCAGGTTATAAAGAAAATGGAAGAAAAAGCAAAATTAGTTCAAACGGTTAAAGATTTCCTGCAGGTTCAACCCCAAGGTTTAGCAGGAACTGGCCTGCCAAAATTGGTCCTTTCCTGACTCCACAAGTTTTCAAAGGGTCAGGAATAGACGTTCCAGAGGCAGAAACCAATCTAGAGGTGGTGCCTACAGAGGGCGACAGTGGCAAGGTAACAACAGAGGCTCAGACACAACCACTGCCACTACAACAGCACAGCCACAGTGACTTAATCCTAAACCCGCCTACCAGGGAACAAATAGCAGCTCCTCTAGGCGGAAAGTTAACCTTATTTTCAAAGAACTGGCACCACATAACAAAAGACAAGTGGATTTTACAAACCATAGATCAAGGTTACCAATTCCACTTCCACACTTTACCAGTCAAAAGAGGAATGCCAAATCTACCTCCAAATCAAAAAGCAGAAGCTCTACAACAGATAATGGAGTTAGCAAACATGAGAGCTGTGGAAAAAGTACCAACAGCAGAGCAAGGAAAGGGGTTCTACTCCAGACTATTCCTAGTTCCAAGAAAGGAAAAGTTGGAGACCAATTCACCTGTCCACCTTAAATACATACATCATTGTTCCAAAATTCAAAATGCTGACCCTACAGCAACTTCTTCCCATGCTGGGCAAGGAGTGTTGGCTGGTAACTCTAGATCTCAAGGAGGCATACCTGCGTCCCCATTCGACCAATCTGCAGAAGATACCTCAGATTTCTTGCAGGATCAGAGCACTATCAATTCTCAGCATTGCCTTTTGGCTTATCTACTGCCCAGAGTATTCACAAAATGCCTGGCATCAGTAAATTGCAGACTACAGGGAATTCAAATTTACCCATACCTGGACGACTGCCTGCTACAAGGGACAACAAAAGCAAGTTGACAACAGATTTACAAAGGGTCATTTACTTGCTACAAGCACTGGGATACACAGTCAATTTACAAAAGTCAAGGCTGATACCATCCCAAACAAGGACATTCTTGGGAGCGGAATTGGACACAGTAAGACAAATGGCATTCCTAACTACAGAAAAACAAAAAGAACTCCCTCTTTACTTCTTGGCACTAACAAAACTGAACAAGTTAACAGCAAGAAAGGTACTGCAGGCCTTGGGCTTCATGGCATCATGCATAATTTTGGTCCCATTTGCCAGACTTCATATGAGAAAACTACAGTGGTACCTAAGGAATTTATGGTCCCAGCACAGGCACAGCCTAGAAACAGAAATCCCACTAATTCCATGCATAAAACAGGAGTTCCTATGGTGGGCTCAGGCATGCCAGTCAAACCCAGGCCTTCCCTTTCGCAGATGTCAAGCAAGCCAGAACATCACAACAGATGCCTCAGACCTAGGATGGGGGGCCACATGATGGACAAGCATGCAAGGATTGTGGACTCAGGATCAACTTCACCTGCACATCAACCTAAAAGAAATGCTGGCAGTAAAACTGGCAATTCAAAAGTTCAGACCATTTCTCAAAGAGGGCCAGTTGATGATAAGGACAGACAACACCACAGTCATGTGGTACATCAACAAACAGGGAGGCACTCATTCATACCCCCTATGCAGAATGACTTTGGAACTGTGGACCCTGGCACTCAGCTACAACATCCAGCTACAGGCAATATTTGTACCAGGAAAAGAAAATACTCTAGCAGACATATTAAGCAGAACCACATCAGATGCCCACGAATGGCACCTGCACCCGGACATCTTCAAGGCCATCACAAAGAAATGGGGAATGACTCAGATAGATCTATTCACATCACCTCACAATCACCAGCTCCAAAAATTCTGCACAAGGACATTCCACCCACTAGCATGGAAAGTGGATTCTCTCTCCTTCAGCTGGAAAGGCCTAACAGCATATGCATTTCCACCATTTCCCTTGATACACAAAGTATTACTAAAAATCAAGGAAGAACATCCAAGGATAATCCTGATAGCTCCAAACTGGCCAAGACAACACTGGTACCCACTGCTGAGGAGCATGTCTCGGAACAATATGTGGCCAATACCCCTGATGCCTTTGATGCTAACTCAGAACAACTACAGCACCATACATCCAAACCTGAAAACGTTACAACTGACTGCATGGAACATCACTTAGCAGCAGCTAATCAAGAACTTTCCCAAAGAGTTAAAGACATTATTCTTGAAGCACGCAGACCTTCAACAAGAAGGAACTACGCTGGAAAATGGAAAAGGTTTGTCACTTGGAGTTCTGAAAGAGGAAAAGATGTGACAAACATAGATATGCCTAACATTCTGGAGTACCTGGCCGAACTTCTCTATTCAGGCCTGTCCTACTCCTCCATCAAGATACATGCATCAGCTATTTCAGCAGAATACAGCTTTGATCCACCTGTTTTTTCACACCCTTTGCTCAGACAGTTCCTCAGAGGAATCAAGAATGTAAAACCTCCAAGGAAACCACCATTGCCAGCTTGGGACTTAAACTTCGTACTAGAAAAGCTGACACTATCACCCTTTGAACCAGCAGCAACAGCAGACCTACAACACCTGTCATGGAAAACTGCTTTCCTACTGGCAATTACTTCAGCAAGGAGGGTTTCAGAACTACAGGCCTTAATGGCAGTGCAACCCTTCCTAATCTTCCACCAAGATAGAGTGTCCATGAGGACTAATCCAACCTTTATGCCTAAGGTGGTATCCAGAGTGTCCTTAAATCAGGCAATGCACCTCCCTACCTTCTTTCCTAACCCACAAAACAGAGGGGAAAGAATATTGCATACCTTGGATGTACATAGACAGCTACGCTACTACTTGGACAGAACCAAAAGCAACAGAAAGACTGACCAACTTTTTGTAGCCTATGCAACAGGAAGGGAAGGAAGAGCTATTTCCAAACAGACAATCTCCAAATGGATAGGAAATTGCATTTGATTCTGTTACTCCTTCCATGGAAAACCAATTCCACAGAACATAAGATCTCATTCTACAAGGGCAACAGCCACTACCACAGCCTTCTTACGTGGAGTGGCAACCAAAGACATTATTGAGGCGGCTACTTGGACCTCCGTGCATACATTTGCCAAGCATTATAATTTGCCTCTATATTCCAGATCCCGAGCAGGGTTTGCCACTGCTGTACTGCAAGGGATCCTAAACACACCATGATCTTCCTTTATCCTCCTCCCCTAGTTGGCTATGGTATTCTACCCAGCTGTTATGACTGCAGATGCATCCATGAAGGACATAGTACAGTTTTGTACCTACCATAAATGTAGATGTCCGAACTGGATAGCATCTGCAGTCAGGATTACCCTCCCTCCTTCCCCTCTGTGGTACTCCTAGGGTGTTTACCCCCCCCCCTAATAGCTAGCTGGTGGGGGGGAGTCTTTTATGGTGTATTTGTTTGTATATATGTATATACATGCTTATTTTTGTGTTTACCTATTCCTTTTTTGGAAACATTGGCATTCTATCCAAAAAATTGTAGCCTTCCAAGAGGGCTTCTGGCATCTGGGGCAAGAAAGACTGAGGAAAATGGCGTCGGCTGATGCTTTTATACCCGAAGACCAACAGAGATGACGTCGGGTGAAGTGCGACATCAGCGGACCCGGACTTTGGAATCCGGCCGACTGAAGGGCTGCCTGACGACAGGACAACCCAGCTGTTATGACTGCAGATGCTATCCAGTTCGGACATCTACATTTATGGTAGGTACAAAACTGTACTTTGTCACACACATGGCAGTTTAAAAAAATAGCATAGTGAAGTACATTAGTATAGTTATAAAAGGATTAAAATATCAGTTGTACAAGGGCACTGAAGCATGAAGAGCTCTACGGGCAGTGTATGACTAAGAAGTGCTGTAATGTTAAAGGAAAAAATGTATTACAGTGGTACACAGGTTCAGTACAGTTATCATACATGTAGTAATTTCAGGAATGAATGAAACTAGAACGGTAGCACAGTTACAGATGCATTAAAAATGCCATTTTTTATAAGGGCAGTGAAGAATGGTAATAGTAAGGTCTTAAAATGAAAAAAAACTTGTCAGTGCTGTGGTTAGCTGATTAAGCACAGATACAACTATGTCAGCAATACAGTACACTTACTTGCCACTGGTAGAGTCTGGCCTGCCTCATCCGGTAGGAAGGCCATATGTTGCAATGTCATTCTTTGCCTGAGACCAGACTAAACACATTAATGAGCACAGCATACCCTTAACAGTAGGAAGTGGCTATAGTTGTATGTTCAGGTGTATTGTACAGTGTCTCAAGAGAAAATGAAAGTTTACTGTAGTGTGGAGGCTGCTACTCCCTAAACTCTTCCTTTCACTGTATGAGAAGGTCATGGTGGTGCCTGTTCAAATCTCTGCATTTTTGCTGACAGTGCTAACCAGAGCAGGTGATTGCCATGGTATCACTGCAGTGGTAAGCAAGCGCCAGGCATCAATATTTACAAGGGACTTTCATAGCTGTACCGGCACAGGAACTCCCTGGGCTGCATATGCAAAACGTAGATAAAGATTTTTGTCTCCTTGTTGCATCACATAGGGAGCCTGTCACCCCAAGATCTTACAGATGCAGTATTCCTTCACCATGTCAATTCCATGAGTGAAGACTGATAGTTGGGGCACAAATCAGCACATAATTGTGACCACAATACACACTGACAGACACCACCACAGTGCAGTGTTCACCTATGGCATTCTGCTACCATAGGTTTGCATTCTGTTGTTGTAGGTGCAGTGCTCACCTATGGCAGCAGAATGCACATGATTCATTAACATGGGGGAGAGTGACAGCTGCGTACATGACCTACATGCCTGAACATGGCCCGACAGGCAACTTGGTAGCCTGATGGTCATGGCCATTAGCAGTAATATTTAGTAGCACGAGCATGTTTCACAGCAGCACAAAACTTAAATGCTCATAGTGTATGTATGCAAGGCAGACCGGGCATTATAGTGTGGATTAGGTCTGATTACACATTGTGTCACTGATGTAATTCAGAGAACCCTCACTAAATCACCTCATTAGCTTAATCACTGAGCTGTGAGCCCCTTTATATCTCAATAAAAAGCACAGTCACCATAGTGTGAGAGATCACACTACAGAGACTGATAAACTATAGAACCCAGAGGATGTATTTTTATTGTTAACTCCCCTTCCATCATCCAGATAGCCATCCCAGTGTGTCATGTCCATCACCCGGTCTATCAGCTACTTCAAATCACCTGTGGGCCAGCACTTATTTTTGACAAGGCCAGTCCAGATCTTAAAGGCATTCAGGGGTGGTGGTGCTGTCCTTTAGTCTGCCTGGGGAGTTTCATATTACATATCCATTTTCCCTCTGCCCTTCGGTGCTTGTGATAATATCTAACGGACAGATGTGCAATGGGAATGTTGAGGTGTCTTGCCCCACCTATGTAGCAACTCAGCCATGTCTACCCTCTGTCTCCTCATTGGTCTGCATCTCCTTACCATGCAACTTCCCCGACCTCTACCAGAAATTGATGCATGAGAAGCCCACCCCTCCATAATGGGAATGCTCATATTCCCTCCCTGCACCTCCATCAGTCGTCTGAGCTGCTACTCAAACCTATGTCACCTGAGCTGTAATCAAAGCTTTATCCATTTACAACACCAGAACAGCCCCAGGACATAGAGAATATTGAAGAAAATTAACATACAGGGAAAGTGACAGCAAACAAGAATACTGGTAATGTACAGCACATTGCAGAGACAGTACTAGGGTGCATAGCTGTCACACACAGCTGTCACACTGTAGAGAATGTTGTGTTGTGTACTAACATTGTAATGACCCTGCCAGGGATAGTTTAGACTAGGTTGGTGTGAGAATGGCCAAAACATTAAGAGTGCAGGGAACAGACAGTTACTGGGGTGGATTGCAACATGCAAGGGTACACGGAACAGGCTGAACAGCTTCTGTTCCCAGTGAGGGTGGAGATATCCATCCATACTTTATTGTGTAGACATACTGATTGTATTTCTGTGGGAGTTGGGGGGCAGCTTAGGACACAGGAAAGAGACAGGGCAGCTTACATACTTGTCGTGGGTGAGGATCATAGAGGCTATGCTGTATACCCACATATAGAGGTATGTCTGGCCTGTAGTCCAGTGGGAACACACTGCACTGTTGGCACTGGTGCAAGATCCCCTGTATGCATATCACACACTCACAGATTACACAGAATGGCACATTATCACAGTGGTTATTTCATAACATTGCACAAGGTTATACCTGCCACAGGTGTAGTAGGGACAGTGAGGTGGTGAGTGATGTCTGACATGGAAGGTCCTGTATACACACCATGATCCACGGCATGTTTTAACAGGTGTGTAGGGGCTACTATGGCACTAAATGAATGGAAGTACATGGAAAAATTAATCAAACAGGACAGTGGGGTTCTAATGCATGCCTAATGCACCCATGGCAGGAGAATCCTGGAGACAGATAAGGTGAACAAAGCTTACACTGAGAAACAGGTATGGCAGGCAGTGTTGCAGCAAATAAATGTTGTTGGTGGACACAACCAGTCATTTGAGTCATAGTGTCTCCAACATAATTCTTCATGTGAAGAAAAGGGCACAAGACATAGCCACAGGCAGGTTGACCACTGTGACTTCTACCACATGACATTGTCAGCTGACTGAGCAGTTTCTTATAATCTTACAGTGGATACACTAGCAGGACACTGTGGGCTGGATATGGACACCAGGCTGCTCAGGACTGCCAAGGTGTCCTTTGGGGATGTCCCAAGTAAGTACTGGCAAATGCCAGTCATGTCGGGCACATCAGCTTGGTGTGTCAAATGTGACCATTTCTATAAATGGCACACAGGAATATCAGAGCAGCAGCTAAGAACATCTGGAGCACAGGTTATGACTGCCAACATTAAATGCCTTTGAGAGAAGCACCAGGTGAGTTGTGTGACATGTTATTGCAAGCAGATGTTGGCTTGCACCACAGCAGAATTTACTTACACCACCATACCTCATTTCTGTCACACAGGGGAAATCTGACCCACAACAAGTATATTCTGTATAAACTGGTCTGCATGTGCTCATAGGCTATGCATATTGCTGACATGTAGCTGTATGTCTGATGCATGATGGTGGTGGTGGTGTGGGAGGGTCATATGTATATACTAGTTTCCATTCTGGCAATTTATCTATCTGTTTTCATGATTCCACTGGGAGAGGATTCAGCGGTAAAAATCTGCATATGCCTGAACTCAGCACATCTGCGGAAGGCTGATGATGGCATTTTGCACATGGCCCAGTCTGAGGATACAGTTGAACTGTCAGCAGTGGTAATAGTGTGGTAAACATTCCCCTCCCCCACTGCTGAGGGGTTTGTGGAGGCTCAGGGTGGACCTCTGCACTCCCCATCCACATGTCCCCCAAAAATAACACTGGAACTGGTACTTAAACACCAACGACTCCAAAACCATGCAAAATAAGTACCACAGATGAAGGAAAGTAGTCGGCTCGATAGAATCCCAAAGCAATGCAATCACATAAACGCAATTACACACACAGCATTTTCATCTAAATTGCTAAGACTTCATCAGATGCAGACAATGAATAAACCATCTCATTATATAATCCAATAACTTAATTATTTAAGTAATCCACCAATGAAAATACAGTCTATTATCTCAGTAAACATATCATTAATTTACAATGCAAAGAAAATGTCCTGTTAAATCATTGATATAATGTAGGAAATGCACTGTCTAAAACCTGTTTAAAATCAGTTTAAAAACATATAACATTTTATTAGCTTTAAAACTATTAAAAAAATTTTAAAATACTTATAAGTACTTGAAAATACTTCAGAGTTCACATATACATAGTAAAATAATACATACAATATGGGAATATCACCATCAAGTGGCATAGTTCAAAACTGCAGTGTCATGAAATTTGTACTAATAACGTAGCTGCCCTCATTTTAAGAACAGAGGATATGGAGATGTTATCATTGAGTCCTGGTGGAGCAATAGCATGTAATGTTAACTGCCACCACAGCTCTTTGTACTCAATCTTTTCTTCCCCTAGCACCCCCCCCCACACACACACACCTTTCTTAAACTGTTCTAATACAAAAAATGAGAAGCATGGTTTGGCCGATATTGCACAGAGGTAGCAGAAACACTGTTGGTATCCAAGGGCATATAACTTTTAAGATGCATATACATATCATAGGGGAGAGACACATTGATGCCCATTGGCATCCTGAGGATATGTAATTTCATGATATGGGACCAGCAGACGTGAAAAACTATGATCCAAGCAGAGATGGATGCTAATAAGACAATGTCTGAGGTGCTCAGCTTGCTGCATTTCCTGCATGAAGATGTCCATGGTCTCCATGAATACCACCGACCATTGCAGGAAATGTAGGCAGTGGCAGGTGACATGGAGGCCACTAGTGCATCTCTGCAGGTGGTTGCAAATGGCAGGTATAGCTGATGTAGGGGACACTTTCACACTACAGCTGTGCATGTCTACTTTTCACTGATGGCTGGCTTTTCCATGGACTTCACCACCTGGCCATGAATGGTAATGTGGGTGCAGATGACACTTATATGACTTAACTGTAATATCTACCCCTGGCAGTGTAAGGTCACATACATGGACATGAATGATATTCATCTGGTTGGACCATTGCCTCCACTCCAAGCTGTGGACAGCCACATGGATGTGGGCAACACACATCTAGTTTTACCATGGTCTCCACCCTTGGCCATGGATAGTCATCTGGTCATGGATAACATTCATCTAGTTTCACTGTGGGCAGATCCCACTGGACAGCCCACTCAGGATCACAGAGTTCAATATCAGACCTATACCCAGTAGATGCCCCCAAACACCACATATCAGTGACCAAGCAGGGTATAGTGGTGCCTGACAGTACCACACAATAGGGGCAGGGGCAGTAGTGACATTTCCACACAGAAATGTAATGTGATACGCCATCCCCTGGATCACATACCTCCAGACCTGGCATTACAGGAATACATGATACACTCACTCAGCCATTCTTCTACCCCTGCAGCCTCCACAACATCACCAGAGGACATGATTCCTAACACCCCACGATCCCCTAGATGTGTGCATGCTTACCATAACACTTTCATCTGTTGTTCTCCCTTGGCAGTCTGTGACCCACCTGTGCAAATAAGGTACTCAAGGGACAGATGGAAGACCTTATTATACAGAGGGGTTATAATGAGTTTGACTTAATAAGTAATAAGACTGAAAAAATGAGGGAGTGATCTACTATGAGTAAACCATTTTCTTCAAGGAAGGAGCAGTATATTAACAGAAAAAAATAATTCAACTAGTAGAATAAAGTTCACTATACCTTATAATACGTGCATTAACATGGTTAAAATGTCTTAGATCAAATGGATGCAAGACAAATAAGTCAACAAAAGGGATTTTTTCTTGCAGTAATTGTAGTTTTTACAAATTTACACATAGAAATAATACATTTGTACATCAGTTACAAAACATACCTATAAAAGTTCTGCCTACTCAGACTATAATTCTATGAATTTGGTATATATTGCCTTATGTAATTCCTACCCAGCCTTCTATATTGGTGAAGCTAAAAGGAAGTTAAAAGAAAGAATTTGTAATCATCTATCTGAAATACGGAGAAAGCTTGATAGTAATGTCCTTTATGAGCATATAAGTGATTCTGATGATTCACATTCATTTAAGTTTATGATGTTATATATACCCTCCAGTTTTAGAGGAGGTGATATGGTAACTAAAACTGAGTTTGTGGAATACCGATAGATAAATGAACTTAGGGCAGATAAAAGCCCTGGATTAAATGTTGCAAACAATGTTAAACCAATTCTAAAGATGAGACATTTTAGACAGGTAGCTTTAATTATGTGTTTGATTGATTAATTATTTCAAAATTACTGCAAGTATTTAAATGAAGAGCTGCAGCACTGATGTTTTTTACAACTTGTTAAAGCATTTGCGAAAGTCTTCTGGCTTGTAGCTATTACATATTTTGCTAGCCTCTGCTTCTCATGGGGGCCTGCTACAGGCTCATCTTCTTCTGACTCCTCACTCAGCTTCTGTTCCACTGCTAAAAAAAGTGCCTCAGCTAGGGTTGTCACCTTTCACTGCGGCTGAAACAGAGGACACACACCCCTGGCACCACCCCTAACTCTACCTGTCTCATCCCTTTTCCCTGCCCTTTCCAGTGACATCCATATCCATTTTTGTGAAGTAAATTGTTATGTCAGGGAAGGTGGGATGGCATATTTTCCTTGTCACTGACCTGATTGCTTCATATTAGTGATGCCTTTCTTTAAAAAAAAGCAGTCCAGAGTCTGAATTTTAACAACTATCAGTATTATATTTCCTTTGTTAAACAGAAAACTGAAGTTTGCACATTTTTTTATGTCTCACTGGACAAATTTTATATGTTTCTGAATTATGCTGTCATGGATGATTTTTATCATTTGCATCCACTATAGCTGTTGTAAGAATGTTAATACTCATTTGCATATCATTATGTGGTCATTTGCATGATATCCATAATGCAGTATTGCACTTCATGTCTCTCAATTGCCCCCTTCCTGCACATAGCAGCTCACTATGCTATTTTACGTAACTTAGTGTGTTATTGGTTTCTGAATAGCCCCATTATTATTTTTGTCTGGTAAAATCCATGTATCCTAGATAGTGTATGTCATATTTAGTTAGTGCTTACAATATATGCATGTGTTTTCTCACTTTTTATATTAGAAAGCAGTTAACTTGAATTTGTTTTCCCTTAAACTATTGGTGGCCATCTCTTATTTTATATTCTGAATTCAAAGGCAAACAGTACCAAGGAGCATTCTGAGGCAATTATTGCAGTACTTTTGAAAATTGTAAATCTCAAGTAATCATTCATCAGCTTTTTATACTTTTGCCTCAGTGTTGTGCATAAAAGGTCAGAAATTTAGAATATGAGTTGCCTTTCTTAAGGTTCCTATGCTGTTCCTTGTATTTAATGTATGTTGTTTTCTATTTTTCTTATTAAGTTATATATACTGTATAGTACAAACCAGTATGATTTATGGATTTTAATAAATGAATAATACCATAAGACTAATTTAAAACTCAGTTCATAAACAAGATGTAAATGTCATGTGTTATATGCAGATTTGATAATAGGATCAATTCTAAATTATAGAAAGGGAATTAAGTTTTGGCTGCTTGATAGCATACACTGTATATCCTTCCTAGCTTATTTTTGTGCTAACTAAGGTTCTAGATGGTATTAGATGCCTGTCTTTCTCTCACTATTGATTATCTTCTTATGTTACACTGAATGGCAGCAGCTTTTAGTACAGTACGCAGCACATTTTAGGTCTCCTATCTTGTTATCTTAGTGGCCTGCCTTTCTGTGCCTCTCTCTCGCTTGCTCTCTGTTTCCATCTCTCTCTCTCTCTCTCTCTCTCATACTCTCTTTCTCTCTCCACAGAGGCTGTGAAGAAAGAATTTCAAGAAAAGGGCATCCTGTCTGGGGACACAAAACCTTTTAAACCACATCTGACCTTCATGAAGCTGTCAAGGGCACCAAAGCTACGTAAGCAGGTGAGCTCAGATTTCATGCAACATTGAACCAGGTCTTATAAGAGCTGTGTTAGAATAAAAACTGGCAGTTTTCATTTCTTGCTGAATCACAGAACATCCCCTAGGTTGATAGTTATTCACACAGGAGGTGATGAAGAAGAGTTCCCTGCACGAACATGCTGTAGGTAAGACTGATTTTGCCAATTAGTTATTTGAAAGCAGTGATATTTGGTTTGCAGAGTAGCAGAACTACAAAAAGACATGAAGCCCCTTTAGGCCTATAAAGTTCTTCTGTGTGACTGTGGAACCTTGCACTGATGTGTATTTTTGATCGTTGCTCTGCTGAATTTGCCTGACATTGTTTGCTTTGTTAGTGTGGGCTATAGCTCTATTTGTCCAGTTAACCTCCATGCTGTAGTACATTTAAATAGTCAGATGTCACAGAGAGTTCTTAAGTTGTAGGCAGAGCTTACACTGCTTTCGTAAACTAATGATTCTTTTTCCCAGTGTATGCTACGTCACAAGCATTAGATGACACATTTTGCAGGTGTGAGAGTTACCTGAAAACAAATGTAATGCAAAGAAAAGAGCAGACAGAGTTAGGAGATCATTATAGTGAGTTATCATGAGACAAATAAATAACATTGGAAGTTATATGATTTGTAGGGCTGCCACGGTGGTGCAGCGGTTAGCATTGCCACCTCACAGCAAGAGGTTCTCCGGTTCGATCCTCGGCTGGGGTGCCTTCTGTGCGGAGTCTGCATGTCCTCCTTGTGGTCGTGTGGGTTTCCTCCGGGTGCTCTGGTTTCCTCTCACATCCCAAAGACATGCTGTAGGTGGATTGGATACTCTAAATTGGCCCTAGGTGTGAGTGTGTGCGTGTGTGTGCCTTCTGTGGAAGGTTGTGCGCCGGGCTGGCAACTCAACACTGTAAAACTCTACTGCCAATCATGAGTGGACAGGTGATCCGCTGTGGTGACCCCTAACCGGGAAAAGCCGAAAGAAGAAGAAGAAAGAAGAAGAGGAAGTTATATGATTTGTCAGCAGAAATAAAACAACTGATAACACAGACCCAAGTGAAAAGTAACAGTGAAAATATTGTTTCTAAACACTACTGAAATATGACTGAGTTTAGTGACATTTTAATGTCTGCCTTGTATTTAGTCCTCTAACCATAATGGTAGTCCCCGGGTTAAATATACTAATTCTGGAAAAAGGTGGAAAAGAAACATAAAACCCTTCTTTTTTCATATTCTCAAAGACCCATAACCCAGATTCAAAGCATGGCATATGTGACAATACAATTTCCAACATACTGAAACACCGACTACAAAAACATCTAGGCTGGGATTCACAAACAGTGTATAGAGAACATCTAATTAGAGACTATGAGAAGAATGCAGGGATTGATGACAAGGTGTAGTGCATTGTCTGCATAGCTATGAGCCAGCCCATGAAACAAACTCCGGCATATTAGCACCAAAAACCCATTCAGCACTCATTTATAAATCCCAGCTGTGGTCTTACCCATGAGCTGTTTTATGACACAGCCATTAAGTACATGGTAAACGGTAGTATTCCAGCTGTACTGACCCTACACCTATAAGGTGATCCCTTTCTGTTAACAACACAAGTACTGAAGGCTAGCTGGTGGACAGTTTCTACAAATATTCCTCAATAAGCTTTTTTTTTCATTCAGCTAGAATATGTGCAGGGTTAGGCACAGGATAGCATTCCTTGTGGCATACAAGTGTACAGCTGACCTGTGTTTAGAAAGTCACTTGAGTTTCTTAGGGGTGCAGCTGGAGATTAGTGACTGTCTTTTGAGTGTCTTTGCATCCCCAAACAGGAGGAGTATGTTACTCTGCATTTTTCTTTCCTTCTGTTTGAGGTTTGAGGTATGTGTGTGGGGGGAGGGGGCACCTGGTGTAGTGTTCTGTAACATGGCTATAAAGGGAGATGAAACACTGGAATGAAAATAGAAGCTACCAGTGACCTTTATAGTAACTGATTTACTTATTCATGCTGTTTTTGTTTTTAGATCGCAAATTGGTCCAAATTTTACAGTGAGACTTGAGGGTGTGTCATTTTTATCAATGCTATGGTATAGGTAGATATTTGTATTTATCTGTGTGATTGTATATGTCTCTGAGTGTGTGTGTGTGTGTGTGTGTGTGTGTGTGTGTGTGTGTGTGTGTGTGTGTGTGTGTGTGTGTGTGTGTGTGTGGGTGTGTGTGTCTGTCTGCCTCCATCTACATTTGCATCAGGGGAGGCTATCTTAGTATTTAATATAAATATGTTTGTAGACATGCCTTGCGACCATGTGTTGATTGTAACTGCATGATTGTTTTTCCTCATATATGATTCCACAGTAATCTATCTGTAGGTTGTGCTCTTGATTATTAAGTGTAGTTCTCAAAAACAGTTATCCACAGGCTGTTTTATACCCCTTAAATTGTTTATTAGTTTGAATTATTTGTGTTTTGCCATTACATTTAGTTATCACTGTGTTTTTGCAAAAGGACCTAGTGTTAAAATCACAAAAAACAGTGTCACACATTTGGGAATTTGGAGTCTCGTATCTGCGGGTACCTAAACTGTCTGCTTGTTGATATGTCAAGGACTTTATTTTGGTATGAAAATATAAACCAAAATTATAACTGCATGTAGTTTATTTTTGAGGAAAAGGAGCTAGGAAGTGACATGGTTCTTAGTGTTGTTGTCTTACAGCTCCAATATGCAAGGTTACTCTCTTTGTGGAATTTGCATGGTCTCTTTCTGCATGTATGTGCATCTCCTTTGTGTGCTCTGGTTTCCATTCATTTCCCAAGACATGCTGATTATGTCATTTCACCACCCTGACTTGCTCTAAGGTAAATATATGCAGGAGTATGCTACCCTATACTAGATTACCCAAATAACATATCACATCTAAAATGTGTCCTGCTTTGCAAGTGATTTTCAGAAACGAAATATCTTGCTGTGACACTGGACTCACTTAAACAATTACTGAAGTTTACTGGATGGAAAAAGAGCTAAACTTTGTGACACTGTCTGTGATTATAGGTAGACCTTATAAACTGTAAGTGGCTGACTTTTACAGGTTAATTTAATAACATTTTCAGAGCTTGCTATGCTCATTGCAGACTCATTAACCATTTGCGCAAGGTAGGTCATGGCTCCTTTATATAAACTAGGAGTTTATGCCGGCTCTGTACTGTGCCTGTACATCTCTTAGCAGGAAAGCTCCTGTTAAGAGATCATTTCAGCTCCTGTCGCAGTAAAAAAGTTGCCATTCAAAATACGAAAATAATAATTTCATGGATTACAAGTTTTTGTTCTTGCTTAAATTTCTATAAACCTGCAGTATGATTTTTGTTTTTTATGTGCCTTGTTTCAGGACTTCTGTGGAGCTATTTCAGAAGTACAGTAACCCACCTTATGGTATAATTTAAATGATTTAACCTCCCTTGAAGCATGCATTAAAATCCTTTAAAACGTAGCAAGGCCCCTCTTATTGTGTACATAATGCCCACTTTAAATACTAATTTACATTACTTTGCGGGCTCATTAGCATTTTTGATGCAGACCCAATTCTTAGTATGATGTTTATATTATTTATATTTTATTATTGGTTATTCTGTCATCTATTATCTGTGAAAACTTTCACCTGGGCTCTGCCTGCAGATGGTGACTCTTGATCGGTGCACTTCTCTGGTAAACAAGTACAAATAAGTAAAATTTGTTTCCTTAAAGTCTCACTGCAGTCTCACATTTCTTTCCTACTCTGCCCCTTTGCCTGTACTCTCTGGTAATGCCCCACTCATGCTTTCCTTCTGTTCCTGGGGTTCTTGGTATGTGCAGCCATTCTATACCACAGGGATGAAATCCGTTTCCCATAACTGCAAAAAAGTATTGCCTACTCTTGAAACTGCTACAGGTATTCAGAATGGCCTTAAATAAGGCACATCTGTATATTTTAAGCAAGTTTACCCATTACAATAAAAAAATAAATGCTGAAACACCTGTTGCTTCTGAAATTCACCACTTTTTTCAGGGCAGAAGATTTCCCATTCAGTGAATTGTAACTCCTACAATGCGGGTGTTCCTAGTTCCTTAATCCAAAAATCATAACTCCTGGAATAGATTTATATCCATTTGATTTGGCTCTGCTACACAGTCACGGTTTTGTGAGCTATTTTTTATTTTTTTTTTACATTTTTATCAGGGGTTTCTCTTTACTCCTGAAGTTGCGTAGCTGTCAAGTATTATGTGAAGAAAAAAACCCCAAAGAAACTGGGGGTTGAAGGAGGCCTTACTCCGCTGCAAAAAAAAAAAAAAAAAAAAAGAACCACTTTAATGGAGCTGTCATTTGCAGTTTCATCTGGTGCATGTTTCAGCAAGTTTTGCTGTTGCAGGGATAGTTTTAGCCTTCAGCATCTAGATCTGTTTAGAATTATACAGTATGTGAAAGAACTACTAGCTTCGCAGATGTCTAAAGTGGGACAATTTTTACTGATACATAGAATTTCATTGGCTAGTTCCACACCTTCAGTGAATACAGAAGAGTTGCTTACAAAATCTGTTAGCAAATGCAGGAAATCACTTTTCTATACCTGTAGTTGTTTCTCATTTTTAATGTTGTGATAATGTGCTTCTGTTGCAGTTTATAATTTCTTCGTTATTCAAGGAAAATAATAAAACAGTATATACTTTAGGGTATGGAAAGATCATCAGCATTTTCTCTTTTTTGGAGTTGCTATAACTTTCTGCTAACCATTTGGGAGAAACGGCAATGTTAGACAATGCTCTTCATGTTTCACTGTTGCAGTCATCACACTTGGGTTATCTGCCTGCAGGTAGCCCTCAGTCGGCCTGAATACCAGAGTCTTGGGATTTCTGCGTTGGATGCTGTCGCCTCTTCCATGATGTCAGGTCGTCAGGAGTATAAAACATGCAGCCGCTGCCATTACATCAGCTTTTCTTGCCGTGCGGGAGCCTGAAGCAGAAGCAGTTCGCAAGTGCCGGTCAGCCGCTACCTGAAATTTTCGTTTTTCGAGTTTCAGCTTGAAGTCTTCTAAAGCTAAGAACCCCATTGGGGATCCTTTTTTCTTGCTCTAACCGATGTCAGAAAGAGTCAACAATTGTCTTGCCTGTGGAAAGCAAATACCTCACAGAGATTTTCATTCTTACTGCATCACCTGTTTAGGCCCAGACCACGACATTCCTCACTGTCGGTTTTGTGCCTTATTCAACGCCCAAACTATTCATCGTTGGGCTATCTTTGACGCTAAATTCTTTCGCTCTCATTCTCCGTATTCCGAAATGGTTTCGTTAAGCCATCCGACTACCGATCTTCTGAAAAAATGTAAGGATAAAGACAGAGACAGACCGCATAGGTCCAAAACTGCAGACGCCGCTTCCGTTAAGCTACTCGCCAGTCTGCCGGTACTCAATGAGGCACCTTTGCAGCCCCTGATACCCACTTCTACTGATTCACAGGCCTCTATTGAGACCCATTCGGAGTCAGGTATGCTTCGAGATGCTTCTACGACTATGAAACCTGCGGATGTCTCTACCTTGGATGGTACTGGAGCCGCTGTGCATGAACTGGCTTCTGAGGGTGTATTCAGACCTTCTAATGTTCGTATTAAACTGACTACTTCATTTTTGACTAAACCTACCGAATTTCTCAGGCCCAGAGTTCGCACTACGCCTAGGAAACTGATGACCAAAGCGCATTCTCTAGTTCCCATACCTCAGAAACAAAAGCTTAGAATGGCTGAAGACCTTATTACTTTAATTAGGGGAAGCCAGTCTACCCCCTCTAAAAGAAAAAAAAATGATTTTCCTTCTGATTCTACAGACCATGAGTCCGATGACTCTGACCCCTCTGATTATCAGGGACATACCCTTATCCACCTATGAGGATTCAGATGCAGATGATTCCATTCCCTCTGCCTCTCCTCCAGAGGACTTTTCTTTCGTTGAAACCTTGCATACCCTAAGAGAGCATTTCTGCTGTGAATGCCAGGATTACCCTCAATCCAAAAAGAGACTCAGGGAATTTTTAGACTTGCCTCAGCACAGGCCTCTAGCTATACCTCCTGTCCTGGATATTGTAGATGATGTCTTCATGGATTCAAGTCTTACCCCTGATACTTTACCTCCAGCTCCTAGAAAGCCTGACAGGTACTATAGAGTACCTGACTCTCACAAATTTCTCCTTAAAAATCCTACTGCGGATCCAGAGACCATTTCCCATGGTCCTAAAGGTATTAAGGCTACTACAGCCAAAAACCCTACCCCTTCGGACAGGGATTCTAGGGCTTTAGACAGATAGGGTAAAAAGGTATATACCTCTGCAACTCTTGCCATCAGGGCTTTAAATTGCCAGATGTTCTTCATCTCACATTGCTGCAGTCCTTACATATGGGTAGTCCGCTGTCCTCGGTCGGCCCGAATACCAAAGTATTAGGCTGACGTCGGTCAAGGCGCTTAGAACTGACATCAGGACGTCAGGGTACAAAAGCGCATGACCGACGTCATATCCTCAGTCTTTTTTGCCGCATGGTCCGATGCAGAAGCAGCGTTGCAAGTGCCGTTCGGCGTTCTGAAATTTTTGAGTTCGGAGTTTCAGACCGAATCCAAGTTGGCTAAGTACCCTGGGAATATTTTGTTTTTACTTGCCTCAGTTTTTTACCGGATGTCAGAAAAAGTGAATAATTGTATTTCTTGTGGGAAACAGATACCGCATAGGGATTATCATTCTTTGTGTATTCCTTGTTTGGGGCCTGAGCACGACGTAGTCGGGTGTCGCTTTTGTGCTAGGTTTAATAAGCGAAGGTTGGATTGTGCTAGGCTGGTCTTTGGTAAGCGGTGCAATTATAATATGCCGTCGGATACTCCGACGCCCGCTTCCACGAAGAAGCGCAAAGTCAAAGCAGTTAATCCCAGGCAAGATGAGTCGTCCGTTCCGGACGCCGGTTCTTTAGAGGCTTCAGTGGAACCGGTGGTTCCGACGGAGGCTTCTCTGGAGACTCAAGGAGATCTAGACGTGGTAGGGGCAGAGCTCAGAGTACCTTCAGGCCTAGAACATGGAGTTCACCTGCACAATCTTCAAGTGAGGGCAGGGGCCAGTCCTTTCGTAAACAGGCCCAATGACCTATTTTTTCAGCTGCCAGATCCTTCTTGCCTGGCAGCACCTTTGGGAGGAAGGTTGGCACTCTTCAAGGAAAATTGGCTTTTAATTACCCAGGACAAATGGGTATTGGATATCATTCACCAAGGTTACAAGTTTTATTTCCATACCTTGCCTCCTTTCAAAGGCATGCTGGACGTTCCTCCTCAGCAAAGACTAGAGGCTCACAAACAGATTTCTCTACTACTTCAAATAGGAGCTATACAACCGGTCCCTCTGTCAGAAGTGGGCCTAGGATTTTATTCTCGCCTGTTTCTAGTACCAAAGAAAGGGAACACGTGGAGACCAATTTTGGATTTGTCTATCCTCAACACTTATCTGGACATTCCAAAGTTCAAAATGTTGACGTTACAACAGCTTTTACCTCTGCTAGGCAAAGATCACTGGATGGTGACTCTGGATCTCAAAGAGGCTTACCTACATGTTCCTATCAGGCCCAGTTGCAGGAAATATCTGCTGGCTGGGACTTTTCATTATCAGTTCTCTGCATTGCCCTTTGGCTTATCTACTGCACCCAGAGTGTTCACAAAGGTTCTGGCTCCAGTGATAGCTTTCTTCAGGCTAAGAGGAATACAGATTTATCCTTATTTGGACGATTGCCTGATTCTGGCTCAAGAAAAGAACTTCTTCATCATCTACAGTATGTGATGGCAGTGTTAAGATGCCTAGGGTATTCTGTGAACGAAATAAAGTCCAGTCTAGTACCCTCTCAGGACATGTGCTTTCTGGGTGTGAGACTGAATACAGCATCCCAGATGGCCTTTTTGACCCCGGACAAACAAAAGAATCTTTCTCTTTATTTCCATCAATTGGGTCAGTCCAGGCTGACTGCAAGGACAGTCCTTCAAGCCTTGGGGTTCATGGCATCTTGTATTCTGGTACTTCCCAATGCCAAACTGCATATGAGGAAGCTACAATGGTATCTCAAAAATGTATGGACGCAACACTGCCAAGATCTGGACACTGTAATTCAGATAATACCTTGCATTCAAAAGGAATTTTTGTGGTGGGCTCAGGAATGTCACCTAAACAAGGGACTCTCTGTGACCCGACCAGAGGCGAGTCAGATTCTAACGACAGATGCCTCAGACAAAGCTTGGGGAGCTCATCTAAATGGAAAATGGCTACAAGACACATGGCCTGCCAGACTTCAACATTTACATATCAACTTGAAGGAGATGTTAGCAGTCCAATTTGCACTGATAGCTTTCAAGGATTTACTTCTTCCAGGACAGGTGTTGATTCAAACAGACAACACAACTGTCATGTGGTACATCAACAAGCAAGGGGGGACACATTCATACCCTCTATGCAGACAAGCAATGATTTTGTGGGAGACTGCTCTCAGTTTACAGCTAAATCTTCAGGCAAGGTTTCTGCCAGGAGCACAGAACTCCTTAGCAGATGTGTTGAGCAGACAAATAATGGATCCCCACGAGTGGAAATTGGATCCTCATGTATTTCAAAAATTGACAGTGTTATGGGGAACTCCAGACATAGATCTGTTCGCTTCTCCACTAAATTACCAGTTGCCAAGGTTTTGCACAAAAAGGTTTCATCCCACAGCTTGGAAAGTGGATGCTCTATCATTCAATTGGAGCAATCTTCACGTCTATGCCTTTCCACCTCTGCCTCTCCTCCCAAAGGTACTCCTAAAGGTCAGACAGGACAAGCCAACCATGATTTTAATAGCTCCGGATTGGCCTCGACAGCACTGGTACCCATTACTGAGAAGTTTGGTACGGGAGCCTCCATGGCCTTTGCCTTTGATTCCACACCTGCTGTCTCAGGAGAGCAGTCACTTACTCAATGTCAAACTTCAGTCTCTGCATCTAACAGCCTGGCATATTCTGTTTTAGGCCCTGGAGGGTCTCAGCTACCACAACAAGTTTTGAATGTTATTTTGGAGGCCAGAAGGCCTAGTACAAGGAAAGTTTACGCTGATAAATGGAGGAGATTTTTAATTTGGTGTACAGCAAAGGACTTTGATGTTTCCAAACCTAATTTAAGTGTTTCTCTTCAATACCTTACTGAGTTATTGGACAAAGGTTTGTCTTTCTCCTCTATAAAGGTTCATGCTGCAGCCATTTCTGCTCACTATGACTGTGACCCACCATTATTTTCTCTTCCTTTGTTTAAGCAGTTCCTTAGAGGGGCAGAGAATATAAGACCCCGAGAGCTCCTACTCCTGCTTGGGATCTCAATTTAGTGTTGGAGAAACTCACTCTACAACCCTTTGAGCCTGCAGCTACTGCCGAATTGAAATATTTATCTTGGAAGACTGCTTTTTTGTTGGCCATTACGAAGGGTTTCTGAATTACAGGCCCTTATGGCAGTTGAGCCTTTCTTAATTTTCCATAGGGATAGAGTATCTTACTAATCCTTCCTTTATGCCTAAAGTGGTTTCTAGTGTGGCTTTAAACCAAACTATTCATTTGCCTACTTTTTATGCAAACCCCCAAAATAAAGGGGAAAAGATTTTGCACACTTTGGATATACACAGGCAGTTGCGATATTATTTGAGCAGAACTAAAGGGTTCAGGCAGTCTCAGCAGTTGTTTGTTTCTTTTGCTTTGGGTTCTCAGGGAAAACCTGTTTCAAAACAAACTATTTCTAAGTGGATTGGTTTTTGTATTGCTTTCTGTTACTCCCATCATGGTAAGGAGATTCCGGCTGGAATCAGGCCTCATTCCACTAGGGCTACTGCCACTTCTACAGCCTTTTAAGGGGTAGCTACTAAAGATATTTTGGAAGCAGCTACTTGGAGTTCAGTGCATACTTTTTCTAAGCATTACCACCTTCCACTTTACTCTAAATCTAGGGCTGTATTTGCCACTGCAATTTTACAGGGCATTTTGGCAGCCCCTAATGCTTTATAGTTTTGCCAACCTCCCTTACCTCTGCTTTGGGATTCTACCCATATGTAAGGACTGCAGCAATGTGAGATGAAGAACATAGTACAGTTTTGTACCTACCATAAATGTAGATGTTCGAAGATCCACATTGCTGCAGTCCAGTTAACCCTCCCTCCTTCCCCTCTGTAGTTTGGGGTGGTTGTGTGGTTTGGATTGTAAATATTGTAAATATTGTAAATATTGTTAGTACAGGAGTGGTTGGATGTTCTTTTCTGTTTTTTGGCTATGGCCTTTCTTTCTGGGGCCTTCTGACATCTGGGGCAAGAAAAGACTGAGGATATGACGTCGGTCATGCGCTTTTGTACCCTGACGTCCTGATGTCAGTTCCCAGCCTAATACTTTGGTATTCGGGCCGACCGAGGACAGAGGACTACCCATATGTAAGGACTGCAGCAATGTGGATCTTCGAACATCTACATTTATGGTAGGTACAAAACTGTACTTTTCACATGTTGAAGTACCAGCAGCATATTATGGAACTAATTAAACAAAAAATGTTGTTGATTCCTGACTGTGCAGAAAATAAAGATTTACAAGAGCTAATGCATTCTGCAAACCAAGTTGGTAAACATACTTTGCAGTGTGATTTTGATGCGTTAGAAGCATCTTGCAGGGCTGCTGTCAATGGGTCTGTTCTGAGAAGGCATGCTTGGCTGAAGGAACAAATTTTGCCAGACCACGTCAAAGGAAAATTACTAGACGCTCCATTAAACCAAGAATTTTTGTTTGGCACAAAAGCAGAAGAAGTTCTTAAAAAGATGGAGGAAAAAGCTAAATCTATGCAAACTGTTAAAGATTTCTTACAGGTACAGCCACCTAGATTCAGTAGGCATTGGCCCTCAAAAAAAACGGTCCTTTCCAGTCCCTCCCAGGCCTTCTCAGTCCAAACCCAGGGGCAACAGACCACAAAGACTACAGTCTCAGGGTATGCACAGATCTAAACAATGGAGTGCTCCCACCTCAAATACAGGGAGTGGTAAGCCACCCCCTTATGATAAAAGTTCACAATGACTTGTCCTTCATCCTTCCCAGCCATGCCCAAGTACTTGCACCCCTAGGAGGAAAACTCGCCCTCCATGCAAATAACTGGGAATACATTACCCAGGACCGATGGATCTTAAACATTGTATCCCAGGGATACAGATTCCACTTCCTCTCACTGCCAACCCCAAACAGATTGCCAGACCTTCCTCCAAACCAGTGGGAAGAGGCCCAAAAGCAAGTACTTTCTCTTCTCAGTATCAGGGCTATTCAACCTGTTACAACAGAGCAAAGGGGACAGGGTTTCTACTCCAGACTGTTTCTGGTGCCCAGAAAAGAGGACTCTTGGCACCATATCCTGGATCTGTCAATTCTCAACACCTTCCTGGTGGTACCAAAGTTCAAAATGCTTACACTACAACAGCTGCTTCCTATGCTAGCCAAGGACTCCTGGCTGGTCACCCTAGACATAAAAGAAGCTTATCTGCACATCCCCATAAGGGAATCTTGAAGGAAATATCTGTGTTTCAGGACAGGCTGCATGCACTATCAGTTCTCTGCACTTCCCTTTGGCTTATCTACTGTGCCCAGGGTATTCACAAAGTGCCTGGCTCCAGCCATTGCATACTGCAGGCAGAGAAACATTCAGATTTACCCATACTTGGACAATTGCCTTATTCAGACAGATGATCAGGAACTCCTACTTCAGCACCTGACGTTTGTAAAGAGACTCCTAACTTCTCTTGGGTATACCATCAATGAAAAGAAACCACATCTGGTACCCAGCCAAAAAACTGTATTCCTGGGAGCAAGCTTGAACAAGACTTCCCAGATGGCATTCCTCACTCCAGAAATGCAGGTTTATTTGACAAATTACTTCAAACTACTGGCCACCCAAACCCAGCTATCTGCAAGAAAAATACTGCAAGCCCTAGGGTTCATGGCCTCATGCATTCTCTTAATTCTATATGCAAGACTGCATATGACGAAACTTCAATTGTACTTAAAAAATCTCTGGTGTCAACATTCTCAGGACCTGGAAACAGTGATTCCTATCATTTCCTTGCCTAAGGACAGAGTTCCTTTGGTGGGCAGAGGCCTGCAACCACATCCCTATCACTCAACCCCCTCGCCGCCCAAACCCTGACTATGCATGGGGGGCTCACATGGCAGGCAAATGCATTCAAGGCAAATGGAGCCCAGGACAAATGCACCTGCATATCAATCAGAAAGTAATATTAGCTGTACAGAATGCACTGACAGCCTTCAAATACCTTATCCTTCCAGGACAACTCTTGATAAAGACAGACAACACCACAGTCGTGATACATAAACAATCAGGGGGGAACTCATTCCTATCCACTCTGTAGGTTAGCCATGGCTCTGTGGAACACAGCCTTGAGCAACCAAGTGCACCTGCAAGCTCAATTCCTGCCAGGCAAACAAAATTCACTGGCAGACGACTTAAGCAGAAATCGAATGGACCCACACGAGTGAAAACTGGAACCCATCTCATTCAAGCTTCTAATCCACAGGTGGGGGACAACAGAGGTAGACCTCTTTGCTTCCCCCAAAACCATCAATTGAGCAAATTTTGCACCAGAACTCCCCACAGCCAAGCTTGGAAAGTGGGTGCCCTATCCTTTACATGGGAAAACCTCTCACTCTATGCCTTTCCCCCTCTGCCCCTCCTTTCGAAAGTACTACTCAAGATCAAACAGGACAAGCCAAGGGAAATCCTTATTGTACCAGACTGGCCACGCCAGCACTAGTACCCACTTTTACGCAGTCTGACAACAGTGCCACCCTGGCACCTGCATCAGACCCCCTCTCTGCTGTCCCAGCAGGAGGGTCAGATTTTTGATCCTCAGCTGCAAACCCTGAACCTAGAAGCCTGGCTTATTCCCTGAATACATCACCAACAACCCTCAGTAAACAGGTGCTGGATGTCATCCCTGAGACCAGAAGGCCTAGTACTAGGAAATCCTATTCAGAAAAGTGGAAAAGATACTGTTCTTGGAGCCAGTCTCAGGGAAAGGACACAGCATGCCCACCTTACCTCAAATCCTAGATTATCTAGCAGAGTTGCTCCACAAAGGCCTGCCCTTCTCTTCCATTAAGATCCATGCCTCTGCCATCTCAGCTCATTACAACACTGAGCCACCCCTCATTTCTCACCCTCTGGTCAAACAGTTCCTGAGAGGAGCTAACAATTTAAGACCCCCGAGGAGAGCTCCCACTCCTGCCTGGGACCTTAACTTTGTACTAGAGAAGCTCATGCTTCCCCCTTTTCAGCCTGCGGCTACAGCAGAGTTAAAATTCCTCTCTTGGAAAACAGCCTTACTTCTAGCCATCAGTTCAGCAAGAAGAGTGTCTGAGTTACAGGCCCTTATGGCAGTGGAACCCTTCATTATCTTCCATGTGGACAGGGTTTCCCTCAGGACTAACCCATCATTTATGCCCAAGGTGGTATCCAGTGTGGCTTTAAACCAATCCATCCATTTACCAACCTTTTTTCCTAATCCTCAGAATAAAGGGATGGATCCTGCACTCCTTGGACGTGCACAGACAGCTTAGGTTCTACCTTGACAGGACTAAACCTTTCAGAAAATCTGACCAACAGCTAGTCATCTTTGCTACAGGGGCAGAGAACAAGGCCATTTCAAAGCAAACCATCTCCAAATGGATAGCACACTGCATCCATTTCTGCTACAAGCACCATGGAAAACCTACCCCACAGGGGATCAGAAACCATTCCACTAGGGCTATCTCAACCTCTACAGCATTTCTCAGGGGAGTCCCTACCAGGGGCATCCTGGAAGCTGCAACCTGGAGCTCAGTATACACCTTCACCAAGCATTACCACTTAACTATCTTTTCTAAATCCAAAGCTGGATTTGCTAGAGCAGTCCTAATACTTCGTGACTGCCTCCACTCTTCCTCAGCTTTGGGAATCAACCCAAGTATGATGACTGCAATAGTGAGAGACGAAGAACATAGTACAGTTGTGTACACTTACCATAAATGCAGATGTTCGAGTGTATTCACTGTTGCAGTCCTGATTACCCTCCCTCCAGCCCCATGACTTTTCTATATTTTCTACCTATCCTCTTTTTTGGCCATATCTTATGGCAGTGATATTTACTTTTTATTGTAGGTGTTCCACACCATGTAATTGCTTCCTATTTTGGGGGCTCCTGACATCTGGGGCAAGAAACGCTGATGTAATGGCATTGCCTGCATGTTTTATACCCCTGACGACCTTACGTCATGGAAGAGGTGACAGCATCCATTGCAGAAATCCCAAGTCTCTGGTATTCAGGCTGACTGAGGGCTACCCCTGGCAGGATAACGCAGGTGTGATGACTGCAACAGTGAATACACTCGAACATCTACATTTATGGTAAGTGTACACAACTGTACTTTCTCCAACATACAGGCTCCTTAGAATGGCTATCTGTAAGGGGAATTACTCCTTTCACTCATGTTACACTGATCCTAGAGTTAATTATATTAGTAGCAGAGGTGCAGAATATCAAGGCAAATCCTGCCACCCCCTACAAAAAGCAACTGATTGAATGCAGTTTCAGCGACTTAGTTGTTAATTAGGACTGCATTCAGTGGTTTGGGATTTACATAACATACACAGATCTCTTTTTGAGGAAGGCGACAAGAGTTAACATGGCAAAAGCTGGGGAAAAGGATGATGATGGTGCTGCTGATGATGACATTCTTACAGGGTGATTTCATATAAGGATCATAAATATCAGATTGCTGTTATCAGAGATACCCTCTGGAACTTATGAATGATAACACCCTAACTGTAAAAATAGCCCTGTTTAGTGTTGTACATCATCTTTTAAGATTCACAGTATGACATTGTAAGAGTCTGGGAAAGGAATGAGTGGATGTGATATTGCATACAGTTTGACAGGACAAAAAGCTTAATAGTTTCTTTAAAGCTTTGATTAATAGTGTAGAACTGGCTGTTCTTGTGGACTCTTGGCAAGAAGATTTCCTGAAAAAATGTGAACAAATTACTGAAATGTCCTAACTTCTGACAACATACTGCTGAATATAACCAGGTGTTCTGAAATCATACTGGTATAGCAGTTGCATTCCATTGTTGTTTCTATGATGTAGCTACCAGCACTGAAATGTAGCCTTTTTGTCCTTACATTTCATTTTTTGTGCGATCATCAACCCCCTCCCAGATAATGATTTCATTCCTTCCCCAGTATTATGGAGAGGGTCGACTGGGAGGGTCCATCATTTAGCAGCCATCAGGATGATTTGAACTTTTTCTCCATTCTGGCTCTCCTCGCTGCATGAATGTAGTAATGTGTCAGGGAGGGGGCATGCAGTGAACTAACTATAGAGGAAGTCCCCTCATTTTTACAAGGGGCATACCCTCCAAGCAGTTTTACCTGTCCTCCCAAAGCACTTAGCAGTGTTATCTACAGTTTCCAACCACATTGTGTGCCTCAGAGTGTGCACTACTCCCCCTCCCCCCTGGAGAAGTGTTATAGATTTTGTTTTCTTTCTTCTTTAAATTAATTTCCACTTCCACTAAGAAAGTATAATAGATCTTAAAACAAATAAAGCACATTGGTATTGCATCTGCTTCTACTAACAGAGTCAAACAGATTGGTATGGCATCTGCTTCTGCTAATAGAGTCGAACAGCCATGGAGTTCATGGAGTGCCATGATTATACTGCAAAACTTGGGAAAAATATAAGCTTGTTATACACTTTTTTGATGTCAGAAAGGTGCTTAACAAGCTTTTGTTAAGCACCTCTAAGCACTTTAATGCTCTGGTTTTGCACTGGAGCTTAACAGTGGCCAGTGCTGCCCACCACAAAACAAGAGTAGAAGCTAGAACAACTTGAAAATCTGTCAAACACTTCACTGTGTCACACTTTCAACCAACCTGTGTAGCAAAGCAAACTAAAGTGTCTTAATAGCTTTTAAAATAGTTCCACATAGAGGCACTTTGCATCTGCCCACTGTCTGGGTGGCAGTGCTAAGTGTTTTATGGTTTTCAAAATGATTAAACATTTTGCACTGCTACACATTTGTTATCTGTAATTTGAAGTACATTGAGCAGCTAAAATGGTTGTATATACACATACACACACATATATATATGTATGTGTGTGTGTGTGTGTGTGTGTGTGTGGGTGTGTGTGTTTGTATATATATATATATATATATATATATATATATATATATAAATATGTGTGTGTGTGTGTGTGTGTGTGTGTGTGTGTCTGTTTTTTTATATATATATATATATATATAGAGAGAGAGAGAGAGTTTATATATGGAGTTGGTTTTTGCTGTTTGAAGTTTATAATTTGTATTGTAATGATCTATGATATTTGCAAAAGTTACCAAGTGTGCTCATGAGGGGGGTACAGTGGTGCACTGGTTAGTGTTGTTGCCTCACAGCAAGAGGTTCTCTTATTCTTGGCTGGAGTACCTTCTGTGCAGAGTCTGCATGTCCTCTCTTTGTTCGTGTGGATTTCCTCTGGGTGCTCTGGTTTCCTCCCACATTCCCAAAACATGCTGCAAGTGGACTGGACATTCTAAAGTGACCCTAGGTGTGAGACTGTGCATGTGTGTACCTTCTAGAAAGGTTGGGCACCGGGCTGGCAACTCAACACCATAAAACTCTACTGCCTCTTGTTATGTAGACCAATGATCCGCTGAGTGACCTCTAACAGGAGCTGCTGAAAGAAGAAGACCAAGTGTGCTCAAGAGATGCAGTTTTTTCCAAAAGACAGCTGCCACTTGCAGTGCTTTTCTGTATGGGAGAAGTTCACCAGGCTGTATCTTCTGAACACTGTAAAACATTTAACAAGAAAACATTCTTTACCGCTCCCTTAATCTTTGAGCCACTATAGAGTACAGGAAATGCTTGTGCTGGGATGAAGGATTCCTGTCCCTCCCTTAGCCATACAGCTAACTGTGAGCATCGAGGAGATAAAAAAAACACACAGAGTTCCCCATCCTACAGCATAAACATTGCAAAAATGGAGAAATGTGAAGTAATTTATAACTAATATGGCTTAGTGAAGAGGTGTCTCCGTCATAACTTATGGATCCAGTGGTCATTCCTAACCTTCATTGTCTGTGCGATGTTTACTTACTTGATGTTCTTCATGTTTCACTGTTGCAGTCATTACATTTGGGGTAATCTGCTTGCAGTAACCCTCAGTCAGCCTGATTAACAAAGTCTTGGGTCCTGCGTCGGTTGCTGTCCCTTCTTCCAGGACATTAGGTCGTCAGGGGTATAAAACATGCAGCTGATGCCATTACATCAGTCTTTCTTGCTGTGCTGTGCCCAAAGCAGAAGCAGTTCGTAAGTGCCAGTCGACCGACTCATGAAATTTTCGTTTTCAAGTTTCAGAACCGAAATCTTCAACTAAAGCTAAGTACCCTGTTGGGGAAACTTTTTCTTGCTCTTTACCGATGTCAGTAAAAGTTAATAATTGCATTACTCGTGGAAAGCAAATACCTCACAAAGATTTTCATTCGTACTGTGTTCCTTGCCTAGGTCCTGACCACGACGTATCTTGTTGTCGATTTTGTGCTTTATTTAATCAGCGCACTATCCGTCGTCGGTATATTTTTGCTTCTAAATATTTCAGTTCTCGGTTTAATTATCCAGAAATGTCATCGGTTAGCCATCTGACTACCGGGATTCCGAAAAAATGCAAAGATAAAGACAGAGACAGGCTGCCGACGATGTTTCTCCTAAGCCAGTCACCAGTTCACCGGTATTCAGTGAGGCGCTTTTGCAGCCTCTGATACCCGCTACTTCTGACTTGCAGGCCATTACTGAGACCTATTTGGAGTACGGTATGCCATGAGATGCTTCAACTGTGGAACCTGCGGATGTCTCTACCTTGGATTGGTCCGGAGCCGCTGTGCAGGCACCGGCTTCTGAGGGTGTATTCAGGCCTATGGACTTGCATATTAAACCGACGCCTCCTTCTTCATTTAGGCCAAAATCTCGAACCATGCCTAAGAAACCGACGCCCAGGCCGCATGCTCAGACCTCTATGCCTAAAAAACAAATAATAAGAATGGCTGAAGATCTTATAACTCTAATCAGGGGAAGCCAACCTCCCCCTTCTATGAGACCTAGGACTGAAGTTGTTTATGAATCTTCTGAACAAGATTCTGATTTTTCTGAGTCTTCTGATGATCTGGATTTGCCCTTATCAACTTATGAGGATTCTGATGCAGAGGACTCTATTCCCTCTGCTTCCCCTCCAGTGGATTTTTTTTTTGGTGAGACCTTACATACCTTAAGGGAGCATTTCCACTGGGAAAGCTAGGATATTTCTGATTCAAAAAAGAGGCTTAGGGATTTCTTACTCCTGCCTCAGCATAGGCCTTTAGCTATACCTCCTGTACTAGACATTGTTGATGATGCCTTTTCAGAATCTAGTTTGGCCCCTGATTCCTTGCCTCCTGCTCCCAGAAATCCTGACAGGTATTGCAGGGTTCCTGATTCTCATAAGTTCCTTTTTAAAAATCCTATTGTGGATCCAGAGACTATTTCACAGGGACCCAAGGGCATTAAGGCTTCTACTGTTAAAAATCCTAACCCTCTGATAGAGAGTCCAGGGCGCTGGATAGATGGAGTAAGAAAGTTTACACTTCTGCAACCTTGGCCATTAGGGCTTTAAACTGCCAGTTTCATATGTTAAAGTATCAACAACATGTTATTGGATTGCTTAAACAGAAAATGATGTTAATTCCTGACTGTGCTGAAAATAACGAATTACAGGATTTAATGCAGTTTGCTGAACAGTTTGGAAAACATACTTTGCAGTCTGGATTTGATTCATTAGAGGCCTCTTGCAGGGCTGCTGTTACTGGGTCTGTGCTCAGAAGGCATGCTTGGCTTAAGGAGCAAGGTTTGCCTGATCATGTTAAAGCTAAATTGTTGGATGCTCCCTTAAATCAGGGCTGCCTGTTTGGCAACAAGGCTGAGGAAGTTCTTAAAAAGAATGAAGATAAAGCTAAATCTATGCAAACTGTTAAAGATTTCTTACAAGTTCAGCCTCCTAGATTTAGTAGGCACTGGCCCTCTAAAAATTAGTCTTTTCCAGCCCCTTCCAGGTCTTCTCAGGCCAAACCCAGACACAGCAGAAAACCCAGGTTTCAGTCCCAAGGGACACACAAGACTAGACAGTGGGGGGTTTTCGCACCCAAACTTGGGAGTAGTAAGACCCCCCCTATGGAAAACTGTCAATGACTTGCTTTTAAAACTTACAAGACCTTCTCAACTGAATGCTCCTGTAGGCGGAAAGATTGGTCTGCAGGCCAAAAACTGGGAACTCATTACCCAGGACAAATGGGTTTTAAATATAGTGTCCCAAGGATACAGATTTAATTTCCACACATTACCAACACCAAGCAGGTGGCCAGATCTACCCCCAAATCAGTGGGCAGAGGCCTGCCACCAAAACAGGGGACTACCATTCACATTACCTCCTGCCACCCAAATCTTAACAACAGACATATCAGACTATACATAGGGGGGGGGGGCTCACCTGGCAGGGAAGTGCATTCAGGGCAAGTGGAACTCGAGTCAAATGCCCCTGCACATAAATCAAAAGGAAATGTTAGCTGTACAGAATGCTCTGACAGCCTTCAAGGACCACATTCTTCCAGGACAACTAATGGTAAAGACAGAAAACACCACTGTCATGTGGTACATAAACAAGCAGGGGGGTACACATTATTACCCCCTCTGCAGACTAGCCATGGCATTGTGGAACACAGCCTTGAGCTACCAAGTGACTCTACAAGCTCAATTCCTGCCAGGAAAACTAAATACACTGGCAGACGGACTAAGCAGAAACCTCATGGACCCACACGAGTGGAAACTGGAACCAAGGATTTTCAACATGTTGACAAGCAAATGGAGGAGCCCAGATATAGACCTGTTTGCCTCCTCCCAACCATCAACTGGGTGAATTTTGCACAAGGATTCCCCACAAGCTAGCTTGGAAAGTGGATGCTCTATCCTTCAGCTGGAAAAACCTATCAGTTTATGCCTTTCCTCCTCTGCCTCTGCTCTCTAAGGTACTACTAAAGATCAAACAGGACAAGCCAAGGACAATTTTAATTGCAACACACTGATCTCGCCAACACTGGTACCCACTCTTGCGCAGTGTGTCACGCTTGGCTCCATGGCACCTGACTCAGATTCCTTCCCTGTTGTCTCAGCAGGAGAACCAGATTCTGCACCCTCCGCTGCAAACCCTGAACCTAGCAGCCTGGCTAATTACCTAATCTCTCCTTTACCACCCCTCAGTAAATCAGTGATGGATATCATTTTAGAGGCAAGGAGGCCTAGTACTAGAAAATCTTATGCTGCAAAATGGAAAGATTTTGTGCCTGGAACCAATCTCAAGGGATGAATGCAGTTGTGCCCAATTTACCTCAGATTTTACAATACTTGACTGAGATGCTTCATAAGGGCTTGTCTTTTTCCTCCATCAAAATTCATGCCTCAGCCATTTCAGCTCATTATAGCACAGAGCCTCCCCTCTTCTCTCACCCACTGCTCAATCAGTTCCTCAGAGGGGCCAAAAATTTAAGGCCACCCAGGAGATGTCCAACTCCAGCCTGGGATCTTAACTTTGTCTCGGAGAAACTCACTCTTCCTCCTTTCGAGCCAGCTGCTACTGCAGATTTAAAATTTCTTACCTGGAAAACAGCTTTCCTTTTAGCAATCACTTCTGCAAGAAGGGTATCTGAATTACAGGCCCTTATGGCAGTGGAACCTTTCATCATCTTTCATGCGGACAGGGTGTCCCTCAGAACCAATCCCTCCTTCATGCCCAAGGTGGTATCCAGTGTGGCTCTTAATCAGTCCATGCACTTGCCTACCTTCTTTCCTAACCCACACAACAAAGGGGAACAGATACTGCATTCTCTAGATGTGCACAGACAGCTTAGATTCTGCTTGGACCTCAAAGGAAATCTGAACAACTGCTGGTGGCATTTGCTGTAGGGACAGAGGGGAAAGCTATTTCAAAACAAACCATTTCAAAATGGATAGGCCACTGCATTCATTTCTGCTATAAGCACCATGGAAAACCTATCCCACAGGGCATCAGACCCCATCCAACCAGGGTTGCATCTACCTCTACAGCCTTTCTTAGGGGCATCCCTACTAGGGACATCCTAGAAGCTGCTACCTGGAGTTCTGTACATACTTTCACCAAGCATTATCATTTGCCAATTTTCTCTAAATCCAGAGCTGGTTTTGCCACTGCAGTCTTGCAGGGCTTTATAGCTGGTCCTAATTCTATTCAAATTCCTCCTCTAAACCATAGCTTTGGGAATCTACCCAAATGTAATGACTGCAACAGTGAAACACGAAGAACATAGTACAGTTGTGTACACTTACCATAAATGTAGATGTTCGAGTGTATTCACTGTTGCAGTCTTGGTTAGCCCCCCACCAGCCCCCTTTCTTCTTTTGGCTATACCTCTACTCTCACTTACTATGCTCTAAAAGCTTTTTGGTGTATTTTCTTTTTTGTTGGAGGTATATTCTTGTATTTATAGATTTAATTGCTTCCCATTGGGGGGCACTTGACATCTAGGGCAAGAAAAACTGATGTAATGGGGTTGGCTGCGTGTTTTATACCCCTGACGTCATGGAAGAATGGACAGCAACCGACGCAGGACCCAAGACTTTGTTAATCAGGCTGACTGTGGGCTACTGCAAGCAGATAACCCAAATGTAATGACTGCAGCAGTGAATACACTCGAACATCTACATTTATGGTAAGTGTACACAACTGTACTTTCTCCATGTCATTGTGTTTTTTCTGTTTTATCTAGTTTCGTCCTGCTTTGTAAAACCATGCTGGTTGATTAGTTCTTAATATACATACATGTATTTATATATATATATATATATATATATATATATATATATATATATATATATATATATATATATATATGGGTCTACTTCAGAAGATCGACAAACCATATTTGATCGGCACTCATTTGGTCGACAGTTCATTTGGTTGAGAACCAGTATTCAAGGCACTTAACAGGGATTTGCCCCCCTCCCCAATGTTGTGCGACCCTGGAGTTGATATATATCACCTAATGAGCTGTCGCCAAATGAATTTCGATCAAATGGTCTGTTGATCATATGAAGTAGACCCATATATTTATATATATATATATATATATATATATATATATATATATATATATATATATATATATATATATATATATATATATATATATATATGTAAATATGCCATGTGTGTGTGTGTGTGTGTGTGTATATATATATATATATATATATATATATATGTATATATACACACACACACACACACACACACATTTAATTTATGTGTATATATATATATATATATATATATATATATATATATATATATATGTGTATTTTATTTTTTTAAGTATATATGTCTTTATCCTTGCTCTTGTGACTTGAGTTATTTATGAAAAGTGTCTGAGAAGGACCAGTTCTTTTACTCAGTTAAGAAATAAAATTTGAAACAAACCTTGGTAATGAGTTACTCGGGGAAAAAGAATGTGAGAAACCAAGTCTGTTCAGCTTAAGCTTAAGCATGCTGGCCTTGGCCAGATGTCTTTTGCCTTTCTTTATTTGAAGCTCTAGTTTATCTGTAGATGCTTTGGAAGCAGTCTGATTGTAGCATTGGAACTTAACTTAGTGGCATAGCTGAGCACTGTTCCTTTCCATTTACAGGAGGTGCCAGTTTATCTTAGGAATCTTCTGCTTCTTTGGTGGTGATTGAGTCTTCACCTCAGTCCAGAATTCTTGCTCTTTTGGTGACTTATGACACTGACAATAATGATGGCAAAACATCAGGTTATCCTCCACAGGACATTTCCTTTGGTTAGGAAGCATTTTAATTGGGGAATAAAAGAGTTATCAGAATTTTAGAAGCAGTGCTGTGAACTACTGGCCATGGGAAAACTTAGGCCCCTTGCTTTACCTCAGTTATGAATGCCTTCAGTGATGCAGAAGGGAGAGCTTTATTAGAGCCTGACTGACAGCTTTCTGCCCTAAAGATGTCTAGTCACTTCTGCTGGGTCCATAAAAGTCAAAATGTAAAAGTCCTGATCAAACCTCATGAAGTTCTCCCTGAGTGCATGTAATGAATCTGAACTAATCCTGGTACACAGTAGCCTCCCATGTGACTAGGAAAGCAGGATGGTGGACCGATTCAGAAAGAAATGTTTACGCATTGGACTCTTTTGGAGTCAGGGACATTAACTGTCTATTGACATGGCTCTGTATGAAGAGGATATTCTTGGATAAGATTGAGGAAATAGCAGTGGGCATAAATAATGAGACCAAAATGGATATGATCTCTAGACTTTTACACTGAGATGAGAAAGCATACTATCAAGTGCTGATGTGATAAAGTGAATTTTTGTTCTTCGTGTGAGGTGGCAGCCACAGGTACAATGTTCAGAATACATACATGGTTAAGAATGCAGGTTTTCATTTAGGTTGTTAAAGGGCAATAATTAAATGCAGTTTTAGACAAAGACCTGCTCTTTGACCTTACTTTACAGGATATGAATAAAAATCCGAAAAGATGGGCAAGGCAGTGCAGTCCCTGAAGTAGCTTTTTGCTTCACCTGTTTCTAGATACAGCCAAAACTACTGTACTAAAAATATCCACTGTAGCAGTCCATAGCAGAGTACTACAAATAGGAATGAAAATGACTTTTACAAAAAAAGACGTTCTAACAGAGGCAGAGGGGATCAGGGTAAGTGACATGATGGGGGATAAGGGGGCATATCCCACCATGATCACTAGTGAAAACTTGCAGTACTGACTGCAATATTTCCTTTCTTGTCTCACTCCTGTTCCCCTTCTCCATGCATTCTGGAATGGAGACTGTCATTCTTCCCATAGCTTTCAACCTTCCACTTCCAAAATGAAGAACACGTTCTCTCATAATGTGGAACAAATGGGTAAAATGTGGAAGACACTCTGTGTCACTGCTGGACAGAGGCACAGCAAACTAATGGGTATAGTATTCTCATCCTAAGGGGTGGTGAAAGCCACACACACTCTGGCTAGGCTTATAAATGCCCTAGGGCAGATAGCCTAGTATGAACCTATGAACAGCTTAAATTAGGAAGGTCACAGGATGGTTAAAATGTGCTATGTTATATTTATAAAAAGTTCTTTTGATTAATTAATATTATTCAGTACTATTTACCATGGCTATTAGTTAAAAAATTCCTAACTCTGAATATGTGACAGACCCTTTCATAGTTGAACTTTGAGGAACATGGACTTTTTAAGACCAAAAATGAGAAACGTTTCTCGTAATGAGGTACACTTGAGAGGTATGATTCTTCCTGAAAAACAGGTTTTGCTCAACCTTTCATCTATAGGTGAAAGTGAATATATCTTCACATTACAAGACAGAATTCAGGGAGTTTCCTCCTTTCCTAAACATGCCTACTTTTCTTCATGACAACCTTTCCCTGGCAACCCCCCTTTTGGAATTTTTTTTGTGCCAGTAAGGGCTTAGAAATTGTCCTCCTTAAAGACAAGGGTAGAGGCTTCCATTCTAGCCTGCATTTTTTCTGAGAAAGAAATAAGGTCTGTAAAGTCTTATATGGGAATGTTCTTGGGGCATCAAGTTTCTCATTATGGCGGGCAGCATGATGTCTTAGTAGGTAAGAGCTTTATCTCACATCACAAAGATAAAGGATTTGACCCTGACCTTTGGTTATTGTGTGGATTTTTATATTTTTTACTTGCATCTGCATGGATTTTCTCCACAGTTTTCTTTCACCTCAAGAACATGCTGGTTTATTGGCTGCTGTTAACTTTACTTGTATACTTGCAGTTTTCCTTGCCTTTTGGCACAGGTAATGGCTGAAAAGGGTCCAAAAATAAATCAATATCCAGTGCTGTCTTTTCCGTCCACCTCAACTTGTAGGTTATCAGATCTGACTTGCATTTGATGCTGGCACTCTCAGACTCTTCAAGTCCAGGAGCTGTGCCTCCTTTACCCTGAATTTCTTGCTTTAACTGCTTCTCTTCAGATCTCATTTACCCACCATCAGGTTAAGGTTTTGGTCTGATACGTCTCTCAGTAGTGTATCCTTTTCAGGATATTTTTTTCTTAAAATTTGTATACTTTTTTGTCTTTGTCATTTAGTGTAGTTATGCTGTAGTTAGGTTGTCAGGTAATGATAAGTTCTTCTTTCTTCGTTCATTGTAGGAAAACTGGTAGTGTTAGGTATGTGTGTGTATATCTTTCTCAAAAAAAGTTTGATCTGTGATATATTAGTAGTGTGTTATTAGGTTAATGTAGGCTTTTCTTCATGTAGTTAATCATAACTTATTAGTGTTTATTGTGATAGAGTCATTTGTAGTGATAAGTTTGGACTTTTCCCTGAATCATTTGTTGTGGGGTGGTATTCTTGTGTTTGCTGTGTTTGTTGTGCTGTGTTGTTTTTCCTCCCCTTAGTTGTTATGGGAGAAGCTTTAGAATTAAAGAAGTGTGTCATCTACTGGCACAAATTTCCCCAGCAAGATGTCCATGACAAATGCAGCTAATGTGTGGGTGACAAAGGCCAGTAGTAACGAAAGGGAAGAGCTTAAAATCTCTTAATCATCCACTAAGGGCTAGCTAGAGCCAAAGGGAGATCAGCCTTGATTGCTTCTGACTCCTACCCCTTTGGGTCCTTCAGTGCCACTTCAGCCCTTATCACCAGCCATTAGTGGCTGGGAGTCCTCTAACTCCTCCATTCTAATCATTTTCAGTCCTTTCATATCTAAGGCCCTTTCTGCTTCTTTGGGCAGGCACCACTCTCCCTTCTGCCCGTTTATACCAGTGGAATTTTCTGTGTGACCTTCTCCTTCTTCTGCTCCGGTCCGAAACTTCACCATTCTGGATCTGATCTTCAGATATGACAACCATTAAGAGATTGTCTAAGCCACCCTTGATGGCTTCTTCTTTTAAGTCTGCTAAGTCAGTTTGGATCTGGCGCAGCTGATGTGTTCTTTTCTTCAGGCCCAGATGGAACTAGGAGTCATCCCTGTCTTCTCAGCTTGAAGGTCTGTGGTTTTAACTTCCACTGGTGCGGTGCCTCACCCAGTTCCATTGGTTTTAGAGTTGCCAGGTCTGACTCAGCTGCCCTCACCATTGGTGGTGCTGACAGCTTGGCTGCTTCAAACACTGGCTCAGTCCCTGGTGTTCTTGATTTTGGCTCTGTTGGAACTGAGTGCTTCTTGAAGCCAAATGTTTAGGGCAGGTGTCCATGGGGTCACTGCCAAGCTTTCAGGTTTTGGAGTTGTCTCTGCTTCTGGGTGCTCTATGTATCAGTACCTTTGCTCCACTCTCAATGTCAGAGCCTGCTGAGTTGGCACAGACACAGGTGGCTTGCTTTGTTCTTTGGATCCAGAGAGTGCCAGGGTAGGCTGTCCGGCTTCAGTTTCTGCTTCTGATGTTGTAGGGAGGATCCTCTCCCATTCAGAGATGGGAACCTTGGCAGCTGTTTTGGAGCCATCCCAATCTCTCCCCTCATCTGTGCCTGCAGATTAGTATCATGTAGTTCCAGGACAGCCCATACCATTGGGTTTCCAGGCTTCCCTGCCATCAACCACCCCCTCACCTCTTCCATGCCTCCTCCTGCTTCTCCACCCAAGGAGGTGCAAGGGAAGAGTAAGTGCAAGATGAAGCACTTAGATTCCCCTGAAGAATCCCTCACCAAAGACACTGACCTCAATGCAGGGGGGGCTTCCCCAAGTCTCCCCATGAGGATGCTTGGATTGTTAAAACGGAGTGTGAGGTGGGCCACTGAATCCCCTTCCTCTGAAGAGTCATTTTTTTATGGAATACTTTGGCTCAGGCCCATCTACATCCTGGGTGCTTCCCCTCAAATCCCATTGTGGACCTGGTGTTTCACAGGGCTTGGAGAGAACCTGAAATGGTGCAACCAGTCCCCAAGAAACATGATAAATGTTGGTCCCTCCCAAACATAGACTCCACTAGAGCAATAGTCCGGCAGTGGATGCCATTGTAGTTCCAGCGGCCATGAACAAGGATATCTTCGAGGAGAGTTCTGTGGTCCATCCACCCAACAGAGAGTCTTGGGCATTAGATAATTTTGGAAAGTGCACATACACTTCATGCACCTTTTCTTTGTGTACCTTAATTTATCTTGTCCATTTGACAAGACTTCAGTGGAACCTTCTTGCTGAAGTGTCAAAGGACAGCAAGACTCAGCAGCCTCCAGACGCTTAGAAGACCCTGTAGCCTCAGTTGTCTATGATGCAGTTTATATCAAAAGTTTCCATGAGGCTTTTGCCAGCGTGGCAGACAACAGTATTGCCATGTGCAGTCATGCCTGGATGTGCTTATGCAAATTTGTGGACTGCTTCAAGACATCCTTCCTTAATGCTCCTGTTGATGGCTCTTCCATTTTTAGCCCAAAGGTCAAAGAGACTCTGATTAGGAACCAGCAGGATGGGAAGATGCTCCAGTTCTCCACTCAAAAGCTTGGTAGACCATCACATCAGAAGAGAGGATGTTAAGAGTCACATCTAGAAGTTATACAGTTCCATTTTTGTTCTCTCCCAAGAACCCCCAAAAATCTCTTCCTAACATGCCACCCTGCCAGCAAAGGGAGGCATCAGTGGAAATCCAAAAACTGCTTCTCACCGAGGAGGTCCTGCCAGACCGTCACTGAGCTGGGGTCTGTTCAAGATTCTTTTTACTACCCAAGAAAAGCAAGGACATCAGACACATTTTGGATCTCAGCAAGTTGAAATGCTTTGTCAAAAAGACCATATTCTGGATGGTCATGGTGCAGTTCGTTCTACCTCTTCTGAAGAAGGACAACCCAGTGTGGTAAGTAAATCTAAGGATGGCTACAATCACATATTGATAGTGAAGCATTGCATTAGATTTCTGCACTTTTATAGGTTCATAGGTAAGTACTAGGATAGTTACAATTGAAGGGCATTTTAAGTCATTAGTAGTACAGGGGGCAGTCCTGGGGTACATTTTCTGTTTTCCATCCATGGATCTAAGTTTTACTGGAATATGACAGCAATAAACTTTGTTTTATGTGGATGGGGAGTCTGTTCCAGAGCAGCAGCATCCTGTGTAAGCTATACCGGTCCCTCCAGACCATTCTGTTGATGTTGCAGAAGAGGTTTTAGATCCCTAGACTGAGTATTTCTGATGCCATTTGAATAGCTGATTTGCAGCAAATACATCAGTAATAGGTTGCTGGGTCTTTTGGCTGGGATCCTGTCATTATCAGTTTCAGGCTCTGCCCTCTGGTCTCACCACAGCTCCCCAGGTGTTCACCAAATGCTTGCCAGTAGTGGTAACCTGGCTCAGGCTGCAAGGGTTTCAGATCTTCTCCTACCTGAAATTGACTCATAACAGCTTCCATGAGGGCATCTCTAATCAAGGCCTGAGATTCGTTGGTCCTGCTATGTCTGTCCTTGGGCATAACAGTGAATTATGAAAAATCGAGTCTGGAACCAGTTCAAGTAATGGAATTTATTGATTGCCATTTGGATACAGTTACTCAGACAGGCAAACTACCATCATCAAGACTAAATTAGCTTCACTTACAGGCTTCTCATATCCTCCATGTTTACAAATCACCAGTGGGCACAGTTCTTTGTCTCCTGGGAATGTGTCTGCCTCTGTTTGTCTAGTTCCATTGGTGAGATACCACATGCGGGTGCCATACCTGTCAACCGTATTGAATTCCTTGGTATTTCCCAGTTTTGAGGGCAAAATAATGAGGTGCCACGAATTCCCAAGAGGCCCCTTCATATCCCGATTTTTTTTTTATTATTTACAATTGCCTAACTGCTTGTTTGAGACTGGAGGATAGCTAAAAAAAGTTGTTTACGGCTGCAAAGGAGTACGCTGTGGAAGTGCTTGGTCCTGGATGATGTTAATCACAAGGAGCTCTGCAAATGGCTTGCCCAGAAGATTAGTGCAAGTCTGAAATTAATTTATGTATTTCTTGTTCAACAGTCTGCTTTCATTTTCGCTGGTTTCCTGAATTCTGTTTTATATGTTTACGTGTAAGTTAAAGGCTAGAACTGGAGAGTGGTATGAGGATGTCACGGGAGTATTTTCTTAACGAGTTGGGTTGTGGTGCATTTGTCTCCCTAATCTAGAATTATTTTGAGACATCTTTTTCAAGGATGCCAAATCTCGAGTAAACAAAGTAAATCATAATGTGATGCAGAAGAAAAACGCAGCCAGTAGTCCACAGCAGAGATAAATCCAAACATAATTGTTTAATGAAAATAAAAATAAAGAATAAAGATAAGCACTTTCGCAGTCAGCTTCATCAGATCTCTGTTACAACAAGTAAAAACATCTTACTTATAATGCAACTAATTAACCATGTATCCAATCAGATAACATGCATCTGTAGTTGCTAAGTGATAAATTGACAAGTTAAATACTAAAAGATATATGTATGAAGCATTTAAAAAGCATTTAAAAAGCATTTAAACACATTTAAAGTGTACCAGAAAGCAACATCCCTAACTATATGATATAAAAACATCACAAAATACAAAAATATGTCTAAAAATCCTATTCCTTTCTAAGTGACCTTGCTGTCAAGGCAGGCTGTATTGAGACATTTTCATTCAAGCCAGTGGCATAATGCGCCCCTAGCTTGAAAATTCATTTTAACTCACCTTGATTTGTGGCATTAACCAAATCGCTCATCCTAGCATTTTGGTGTATTACTTCTAGTACTAAAAATTTAAAATTATGTTCCTCACCAAATGTGTTTATGTGCTTAGCTATTGCACTATAGTTCATACCTCTTCTTGCACAATGGAGATGGTCATGTATCCTTTCCCTTAGGCATCTGTTTTTCTTGCTGACATAAAAACATTGGCAAGACATACAATAGCCCAGGTAAACCAGATTCTTTGAGTTACAGTCTGCTGGTGAGAAATGTGTAAATCGTCTATTGTTTTGTGGATGTATAAATACTGGAGATTCATCCACATAAATACAGTTGGAGCAACCATTGCTTTTTCTAGTCTGTTGTTCCATTTTCCTATCATTCAGATCCAACACCTGTCTGGGGTAATATAATCTTTGCCATAGAGATTTCTTGTTCCTGTATCCAAACTTTGGTCTGTCACCTACAAGTGAATGAATATCTGCATCAGTGCCTAACATTGGCCAATGCTTACATATAATCTCCCAAATTTTCCTCTCATCACTAGAGAATATAAGACTAAAAAATGGGGTGCGATCTCTATCTTTATAATTTAAAGAATAAGTCATGTTAGGTGAAGGAAGAAAAGTAGGGCTTGCCTGTTGTTTCTCTACAGCATCTAACTATTTGCTGTGTTCTATCTATCTCATGATCATGATAATCCCTAGATAAAAAAAGCTGTTCGCATTTGTTCTAAACATATTTCAAAATCCTCATCCTTGCTGCGTAGATGACTGGTCCTCAAATTCTGTCCCTACAGTACTTTTCCAAACACATGATGTGGATGCATACTATTGCGATGTACATAAGTAGGCCAGTAGCATTCCTTTCTATATAATTTTGTATGTAAAGTACAGTCATCACCTTTAACTAATAGAATATCCAAAAATTCAATGCTGTTACTGGAATATTTATATTAAAATTTCAAAAAAATCAGTACTTGCATTTAATGCATTAATAAACTGATGTAATTGTAGTAGATCTCCTGTCCATAATAGGAAGAGATTGTTGACAAAATGTCAATAAAAAGGTACATAAGACTTATAAGTGGAAGTAAACACCACATTTTCCTCCCAAGCTACCATGACCAAATTGGCGTAGCTATTGGCACACGGAGTGTAAATTTTATGTCAAAATTAGGGACAGTTGAGGTATGTGTACTAGCATCAAACACATCCTACACTACCTGCTCTCACCTAAACTGTTTTGAGAATAATAAGTGCATGCTCAATGCATTGTTATGGACCCTGTGCTTGTAGCACCGATCAGTCATTCATTTCAGCAAACTGTATTGTCTGTTAATTCCGTTTTTAAGGGATGGGATATCCTAAACATTCTTGGCTAGTTTTAGAGGGCATAGTAGGGTTAAGGGGCACCGTTTACACCATGCCAATGGAATTATTGGGAAACATAGTATACAGTCGTCATGCATACTTCTCATATCATAGGTGTATATTAGGATGACGATCACTGGACCCTTTATAAGCCTAGCCGTGCAACCTAAACATATCCCATAAATTATTTTGCCTTAGAGGTTATTTTAAGAGGTGTGTATAATTTAGGGCATGATTTAATGTCTGCCTCCATTCATCAGAGACATAGGTGTTGGGCCAGGGGCGAATTTCTGATTTCCCATTCAGTGGTCCAGACTGTGCTTGAATAGTATTAGGGAAGGGCTCTGCTTCACATGGGGAATGTACTTCAGAGCACAGCAGTAAAGAAGTAAATGAAGAAGTGAGAGTAAGGCAGTATAAGGAATGAAAAGGTACTTGTTCATATTTAGGGTTATAGTTTATCCTGGTTTTGAAAAAGAACAGAACCAGATTTTAGCTAGGAAGTCTTTCACAGCGGTTTTGAAAAAAGGGAGGAAGGGTATACACCTGATGGATACACGTAAGGATTTCCAGGCCTTAGCATCCTTGTATGAGTACAGGCAATGCCCAACAGATTTGCTAGGTTTGTAGACAGACAGGAGTTTTTGGTGACTGGATTGCACTGACGGACTGGGAAAATAATCATGTAAAATGTTTTTAGTGCTGAATAGGCAGCAGACAGATGCTGATAATTAGTTAATGTCTTGTCATTTTGTTACATTTAGTGGTGTTATTTAATATTAGCGAAACAAATAATTTTATTTTTATAAAATAAAATTGTATTTCAGTTTTATACAAGTTTAAAGTTTGATACAAGTTCAAACGTTAATATAAACAAAACAATATTATTCTGGTTATATTCTGTGTTTAATATTTTGCCTGTGACCTTCATTTTGCTCTTTGAATGTTGTTATCCCACAATTCCATTGGAGTAGGTGGACATACATAATTATGTATGCAATTTTTATGTTAATCAGTGCCCAGATTTTTGGCAGGTTATACTTACTTTTCATGGGCCTTTGCCCAGATTTTTGATGATTCTAGGTTGAAAGGTATGGCGAGTGCTACAGTGGACTCTCTCCACAGGTCTTACCTGACTCATCCTATGAGCTTTCCAGTTTCTCTAACAAATGTATGTCATAACCACATTCAATGGTGGCTGGAATCTCCTCTGGTCACTGCAGGCCATCATTTTGTTTGTCCCCACCCCCAGGCCATTGTGACAATGAATGCATCCCTTCTGGGGTGGGGTGACATTTTGAGGGGAAGACTGATCAGGGCAGCCCTTATAGCATTGCAGGCCTTTCACCAGACTGAAAATATGTGTGTGGTATGGTACTTGAACAAACAAGGAGGAACTTTGTCCTGTGTCCTTTTTTGAGAACTCATAAGAGAGTTTGACAATTTTTAGATGTCCTCTCAGTGCAATGAACATCCCATGGAAGTCCAACATCTTAGCAGACAGTCTGAGTAGTGGTTTCTGAACACAGAGTAGTGGTGTGCATTTTCAGCCACTGGGGCACACGCTGCTGTAACCTAATTGATTCCCCAGCCAACACAAAGTGCAGCAGTTTCTATGTTTTGATCTTGCCAGTGGGACAGTCACTAAGGGATGTTGTCCTTCATGCTTGGCTCTTGTGTCTACTTTCATGTTCCTCCGACTCCTCATAATCAGATTTCTTCAGAAAGCAGCCTGTTGCAGTGTGACTGTCATCTTTATTGCCCCATTTTAGCCCAGACAAGTTTGATTTCCTTTACTTTGGCCTCATCTACTGCACTTGCCCTGGGATCTGGATGGTGTTCTAGGTCTGATTTCCCATCCTTCAGGCCTGCCTCGCCTGAAACTTCACTTCCTCAAACTAACATCATGGTTTCCTTAGTTCCAGTGATGTTCAGGGATCCCAAGCTCTCTGATAGAATTATTCACGTTCTTTCTTCCTCCCAGAAGCCTTCTACCAAAAAGGTTTGTGCCAGTAAGTGGAAGAGGTCTTCCATTTGGGCCTCTTCCAAGGCTTAGATTCCTTTTCTGCATCATTAGATTTGATGATTTGGCTGGTCTTTTTTACTCTGGTCATAGTTATTCTGTGATTAAAGTGCAGTTAGCTGCCATTTCACACTTTCATATTGGCAGGATAACACACCTGTGGTGGCTGTTAAGCTCTCCAAGGCCTTTCCAAGGGGTACCTTCTTATTATGTCCTCCAGTTCATGACCAGGTTCCTCCAGAGGACCGCAATCTGCTTTTGCAAGTTCTCTCCAGATCTCCTTTTGGACCAGTAGCCACTGCATCCTGGAAGCTTTTCTTGTAGAAAAGTTTTTTTTTTTCTGGTAGCTGTTACATCAGCTAGAAGGGTTTCTGAACTTCAGGCACTTTATTCTGTTCCTCCTTACCTGATGTTCCATAAAGACAGAGTTTCCATGAGGACCAGTCCTTCCTTTCTGCTAAGCCTGCTTCTGAATCTAATATCAGCCAATTCATTTATATGTTTTCTTTTCAAATTTCATTAACAAGAAAGAATATGTACTTCACTGACTGGATGCTCATAGACAACTGAGATTCTTTTTGGACAGATTGGACATAAAGAAACATTTCTGGATATTTAGCTGGCTTTTTGTTTCCTTTTCCAAAACATGACTTGGCAACCCTGTTTCCAAAGTGACCTCACTTAGGTGGCTTTCCAGTTGTATTTCCTTTGCATATTCCCTGAAAGGAATTTCTTTACCTATTAAACTTAGGACTTGCTCCACCAGAACAGTAGCTACTTTAGCTGCCTTTTCGCTCAGGCTTCTATTTATATTTGTGCAGCAGCTGCTTGGTCAAACACTCATATCTTTGTGTCCCATTACACATTTGACATCCAGTCAAGGTCAAGAGCTTCCTTTGGTTCCACCATTTTGCATCATGTTCTCTTCATGGGCCACCCTGGGGTTGCTACTGGCTGGGGACTCTGTCCCACAACTTGATATAAATAGAAAAGATAACATTAGATCTGAAAGTTAAGTACTTAATTTGCTTACCTTGGTATTAGATGAATTGAAAGAAAGAAATAAAGAAAAAAATCTCACTTTACAGGCTGTGCTTCATTTATGCTTTCCTTGCTGCTCAAACAAACCTTTTTGGTGACTTTGGCATAATGGACATCTGTACATCCCTTTCTACAAAGCCCACAGTTAGTTCCTGCAGTTTACTGTGGAAGCCACTCACTGATGGCTTACCTGTCTGCTATTTGGCTTCTCCACTACAACAAGAGTATCTATCTGTTTAGTTCCATTTTTTGCCACTTATGAGACAAGGGTCATCTCGTCTACCCAACCTGGGTGACAGATTTAGCGTTTTTTAAAGAGGACTCAGGAAAGTCCTTGTCTGTACCTTTCAGTGCTTACTCAGCTTGGGCATCTCACTCCAATCAACATATGTCAAGTCTAACACTGACATGTACCACAATAATTTCTAGTTGCAATACTAGACACAATGGCAGGGATTGTGTCCCACCTTTGGAATAGGACCCTTCTCCATCGTTGGTTATTCCATCAGATTATCTAGAGTCGTGTCAGTGCCTGGACCTTTCTGAAGGTGCTGAGCTACATGTGATCCTCTTTACTAATGGCTTCAAGGCAAAGGTCCACATGAAAGAAAATCCAGTTGTACTTTAAGAATCCATTTGAATATCACAGCTAACCCTTAGAGCAGTACACTTCCTCTCATCCCAGGCACTAAGAAGGAGCTCCTGTCAAGGGGAGAGCAAGTTGAAAACAGTCCTGACATGCTCTTTGTCACTGTGTAGCCTGCTTGGTCTATGACAATGGATGTCTCCGAATGTGCAAAGGAGTCTATGTGGGATGAGGTGCATATGTGGGGTATCTCAAAGTGCAGGGGAAATGGCCTAGAAGAATCATGATCAAGCATATAAATGTGAAAAAAAATAATGGTCCTCAATTATGCCTTCCAAGTCTCCAGATCATTGCACCATCTAATACCCTGCAGACATTTAATCACAGAGCACCTACTCTTAATCTGTTTAGCAGATTGGATATCATAACTTAAGGCTTGGGTTTAGGATGGGACCTTCATTTCCAGTCAGTCTGTGTTGCCAGCATGCAGAGTATAGTAGCAGGTCTTGATAAGCCTGCATGGCTAGAGGTTGGGATGGAAGATCTTTCTGAGTATAATACAGGGATGAGACTGCTCTGTCTGCATCCCTGGGAAACCATCGACTGGGAAGGTTTTGCTACTGGTTCCCCCTGCAAGAGAACATAGAGAGTGAATGCCTTTCCCAACCCTTGGAATTAGGGGTTTCCATCCACCTCATCCCAAAGGTACTCCTAAAGGTAAAAAGATACAGGGAAATGCTAATCCTGATTGCCCCATTAGTCAGGACATTCATGATTCTTTCAAATGATGCAAAGGAGCAGAGAAGACCATCTAACCATTCCAAGATTACTGTAGTCCTCTGATCTGGCAAAATGGCGTTTTAGATCATCCAGGTCTCAAGAGCTTCATCTTCACTGCATAGATGATTTCAGCATGGCTTCACTAAGGCATTTACTCTCTCTAGAGATAGTGTACATATTTCAGGAGGCTAGAAAACTGAATATTAAGAAATCCTACCTAACTAAATGGAAGAGGTTTACTATCTGGTTCACCAGCAGACTTACTGAACCAGCACCTTCCTCTGCTCCTATAATATTGCAGTATCTTTTAGAGATGTTTGCTCAATACATGCCTGTGTCTTCAGTAAGTTTTCACTGTCTGCTCTTTTGGTTTGTTTACCACTGTACTGCATCTTGTCCATTACAGCTGTCAAACCTTTCTTCGGGGAGAGACTTCATTTAAGACTGCTCAGGAGACCCATTCCCCCTCCATGGCATTTAAATTATGCTAGTAAAAAGTTGACTCTTCCCTCCTTTTGGCCTGCTAACTTTAGAACAGTGACGTTCCTTTCAAAGAAGACCCTCGTCTTACTAGTTGTTACTTCTGCTAAGGCAAAATATCTGTGTTAAGGCCATGATATCAAAGTTTACCCACCAAATATCCCATGATAGTGTTAATTACCTGGATGTGACACTTATTAAGGAAGGTGAAGGAGTAAAATCTTGTATTTATCGAAAACCCACATTTTCCAACGGGTATTTACACTATCAAAGTTCTCACCCATATTTCCAAAAAAGGGGGATTCTGAAGGGGCAATATGTCCGTATTTCCCGAATGACCTCCCTGGATCAGGATTATTGCAAGGAATGTGACATCCTAAAATCTCTATTTTTGGAAAGGGGTTATCCAGCACATCTGATAAATGCTGTACAGGAGGAGGTTACTACAGCTCGGACATCTAGGTTTGGCCCCATTTTAGGAAAAAAGTTTCTTAGTAATGAACATGGTCCCACCGGGGACAAGGTAGATCAGTTTGTTGGTAGTTTTACCTTTATTACTGAGTTTAGTGGGAATGCTACCCATATTAGAAATATTGTTGAAAAAGAGTGGGATATGTTTCAGGACCTGACCGACCTGGATATTTTTAAAGATAGAGAGATTAAAACTGTATTTAGGAGAGGAAAAAACATGAAAAGAACTTTGGAACAACAAGAGATTCCTTTGCAAAATTCAAGAACCAATACAGGTACATTTAAGTGTGGGCATTGTTCTTCCTGTAAGCATGTTATGCAAGGTAGCCATGTATACTTGGAGAGTAGATGTAGGGACATAAAGGCAAGGGGTTACTATAATTGCATGTCTGGTGGACTAGTATATTTGGCAATATGTCAAAATTGCCCGGCGTTTTACGTCGGCAAAACTGAAAGACAGTTTAAAAGACGCATTTATGAGCATATTTATGACATTGCCAAATGTAAGAATACCAATGCGTTATATAAACATACCACCACATGTGAGGGTGCAAAATTTTTGTTTTTTGCAATTGAGGTTGTCCTAAAGGACATTAGGGGTGGTCCCTGGGAGGCACGGTTAGCCCATAGGGAAACGTATTGGCAGATCTTGTTGGAAGCTAACAAAACCCCTGGGCTAAATGAATCCATTTCTATAGTGCCCTATCTTAAGATTAAAGCACAACACATTTAATAAAGTTTAATATATATTTCCTATGTGTATATCCACTCATTCAAGTTTGTATTGTGGTATTTTAGGGTGGATGTTGCTTAATATACTATGTTTATTTTATAAGTATTTTATTGAATATATTTTTAAAAAATTTTTTTTAAGTCTTAATTATTTGTGATGGTGTAATTAATTGATTGATTCATATCATTTAGGGTGGGTATTTAAACAATGTGATTTGGGATGTGTTTTATCTGATGAAGTCATTTTAGGCGACGAAAACGTGTGTAGTGCTTGCTGCTGTATTTGTTTGCACGTTAATATAAATTGCTTGTGCCTTGTGCCTTGTGCCTTATTGTGAGCTTATTTGCCCTGGTGGTTACTGGACTGGTGTGGCTGCTTTCGCTGGTGATTTTGAGGGGAAGACTGATCAGGGCAGTCCTTCTAGCATTGCAGACCTTTCACCAGACTGAAAATATGTGTGTGGTATGGTACTTGAACAAACAAGGAGGAACTTTGTCCTGTGTCCTTTGTTGTGAACTCATAAGAGAGTTTGACAATTTTTAGATGTCCTGTCAGTGCAATGAACATCCCATGGAAGTCCAACATCTTAGCAGACAGTCTGAGTAGTGGTTTCTGAATACAGAGTAGTGGTGTGCATTTTCAGCCACTGGGGCACACGCTGCTGTAACCTAATTGATTCCCCAGCCAACACAAAGTGCAGCAGTTTCTATGTTTTGATCTCGCCAGTGGGACAGTCACTAAGGGATGTTGTCCTTCATGCTTGGCTCTTGTGTCTACTTTCCGCATGTTCCTCCGACTCCTCTCATAATCAGATTTCTTCAGAAAGCAGCCTGTTGCAGTGTGACTATCATCTTTATTGCCCCATTTTAGCCCAGACAAGTTTGATTTCCTTTACTTTGGCCTCATCTACTGCACTTGCCCTGGGATCTGGATGGTGTTCTAGGTCTGATTTCCCATCCTTCAGGCCTGCCTCGCCTGAAACTTCACTTCCTCAAACTAACATCATGGTTTCCTTAGTTCCAGTGATGTTCAGGAATCCCAAGCTCTCTGAGAGAATTATTCACGTTCTTTCTTCCTCCCAGAAGCCTTCTACCAAAAAGGTTTGTGCCAGTAAGTGGAAGAGGTCTTCCATTTGGGCCTCTTCCAAGGCTTAGATTCCTTTTCTGCATCATTAGATTTGATGATTTGGCTGGTCTTTTTTACTCTGGTCATAGTTATTCTGTGATTAAAGTGCAGTTAGCTGCCATTTCACACTTTCATATTGGCAGGATAACACACCTGTGGTGGCTGTTAAGCTCTCCAAGGCCTTTCCAAGGGGTACCTTCTTATTATGTCCTCCAGTTCATGACCAGGTTCCTCCAGAGGACCACAATCTGCTTTTGCAAGTTCTCTCCAGATCTTCTTTTGGACCAGTAGCCACTGCATCCTGGAAGCTTTTCTTGTAGAAAAGTTTTTTTTTTTCTGGTAGCTGTTACATCAGCTAGAAGGGTTTCTGAACTTCAGGCACTTTATTCTGTTCCTCCTTACCTGATGTTCCATAAAGACAGAGTTTCCATGAGGACCAGTCCTTCCTTTCTGCTAAGCCTGCTTCTGAATCTAATATCAGCCAATTCATTTATATGTTTTCTTTTCAAATTTCATTAACAAGAAAGAATATGTACTTCACTGACTGGATGCTCAGACAACTGAGATTCTTTTTGGACAGATTGGACATAAAGAAACATTTCTGGATATTTAGCTGGCTTTTTGTTTCCTTTTCCAAAACATGACTTGGCAACCCTGTTTCCAAAGTGACCTCACTCAGGTGGCTTTCCAGTTGTATTTCCTTTGCATATTCCCTGAAAGGAATTTCTTTACCTATTAAACTTAGGACTTGCTCCACCAGAACAGTAGCTACTTTGGCTGCCTTTTCGCTCAGGCTTCTATTTATATTTGTGCAGCAGCTGCTTGGTCAGACACTCATATCTTTGTGTCCCATTACACATTTGACATCCAGTCAAGGTCAAGAGCTTCCTTTGGTTCCACCATTTTGCATCATGTTCTCTTCAAGGGCCACCCTGGGGTTTCTACTGGCTGGGGACTCTGTCCTACAACTTGATATAAATAGAAAAGATAACATTAGATCTGAAAGTTAAGTACTTAATTTGCTTACCTTGGTATTAGATGAATTGAAAGAAAGAAATAAAGAAAAAAATCTCACTTTACAGGCTGTGCTTCATTTATGCTTTCCTTGTTGCTCAAACAAATCTTTTTGGTGACTTTGTCATAATGGACATCTGTACATCCCTTTCTACAAAGCCCACAGTTAGTTCCTGCAGTTTACTGTGGAAGCCACTCACTGATGGCATACCTGTCTGCTATTTGGCTTCTCCACTACAACAAGAGTATCTATCTGTTTAGTTCCATTTTTTGCCACTTATGAGGACAAGGGTCATCTGCGTCTACCCAACCTGGGTGACAGATTTAAGCGTTTTGTAAAGAGGAGCTCAGGAAGGTCCTTGTCTGTACCTTTCAGTGCTTACTCAGCTTGGGCATCTCACTCAATCAACATATGTCAAGTCTAACACTGACATGTACCACAATAATTTCTAGTTGCAATACTAGACACAAAGGCAGGCATTGTGTCCCATCTTTGGAATAGGACTCTTCTCCTTCATTGGTTCTTCCTTCAGATTATCTAGGGGAGTCGTGTCAGTGCCTGGACCTTTCTGAAGGTGCTGAGCTACATGTGATCCTCTTTACTAATGGCTTCCAAGGCAAAGGTCCACATGAAAGAAAATCCAGTTGTACTTTAAGAATCCATTTGAATATCACAGCTAACCCTTAGAGCAGTACACTTCCTCTCATCCCAGGCACTAAGAAGGAGCTCCTGTCAAGGGGAGAGCAAGTTGAAAACAGTCCTGACATGCTCTTTGTCACTGTGTAGCCTGCTTGGTCTATGACAATGGATGTCTCCGAATGTGCAAAGGAGTCTATGTGGGATGAGGTGCATATGTGGGGTATCTCAAAGTGCAGGGGAAATGGCCTAGAAGAATCATGATCAAGCATATAAATGTGAAAAAAAAATAATGGTCTGCAATTATGCCTTCCAAGTCTCCAGATCATTGCACCATCTAATACCCTGCAAACATTTAATCACAGAGCACCTACTCTTAGTCTGTTTAGCAGATTGGATATCATAACTTAAGGCTTGGGTTTAGGATGGGACCTTCATTTCCAGTCAGTCTGCGTTGCCAGCATGCAGAGTATAGTAGCAGGTCTTGATAAGCCTGCATGGCTAGAGGATGGGATAGAAGATCTTTCTCAGTATAATACAGAGATGAGACTGCTCTTTCTGCATCCCTGGCAAACCATCGACTGGGAAGGTTTTGCTACTGGTTCCCCTGCAAGAGAACATAGAGAGTGAATGCCCTTCCCAACCCTTGGAATTAGTGGTTTCCATCCACCTCATCCCAAAGGTACTCCTAAAGGTAAAAAAGATACAGGGAAATGCTAATCCTGATTGCCCCATTGGTCAGGACATTCATGATTCTTTCAAATGATGCAAAGGAGCAGAGAAGACTATCTAACCATTCAAAGATTACTGTAGTCCTCTGGTCTGGCAGAATGGAGTTTTAGATCGTCCAGGTCTCAAGAGCTTCATCTTCACTGCATGGATGATTTCAGCATGGCTTCACTAAGGCATTTACTCTCTCTAGAGATAGTGTACATATTTCAGGAGGCTAGAAAACTGAATATTAAGAAATCCTACCTAACTAAATGGAAGAGGTTTACTATCTGGTTCACCAGCAGACTTACTGAACCAGCATCTTCCTCTGCTCCTATAATATTGCAGTATCTTTTAGAGATGTTTGCTCAATACATGCCTTTGTCTTCAGTAAGTTTTCACTGTCTGCTCTTTTGGTTTGTTTACCACTGAACCGCATCTTGTCCATTACAGCTGTCAAACCTTTCTTTGGGGAGAGACTTCATTTAAGACTGCTCAGGAGACCCATTCCCCCTCCATGGCATTTAAATTATGCTAGTAAAAAGTTGACTCTCCCTCCTTTTGGCCTGCTAACTTTAGAACAGTGACTTTCCTTTCAAAGAAGACCCTCATCTTACTAGTTGTTACTTCTGCTACAAAAATATCTGTGTTACAAGCCATGATACTCAAAAGTGCCTTACATAGTCTTTCATACAAATTGATTAAATCCTTGCTTTATGCCCAAGGTGGTCTTGGAACTGGTCTTACATCAGGTCATTCTTTTTGGTTCCCTATTGAAAATATGAGGATTGATACTGTGAGTCCTGACATTCTGAAAATGTAAGTGCTTTTCAGATGGAAAACAGGGATTGTGAAAATTGATGATACTCATTTAAAGCAGTTTCCAGAGCTACGCTCTGCACATCAGTACTGCTTGCGTATGCTGCATTCTAAGCCAATGCACTCCCATAATTAGTTCATATTTTCCCTATTTGCACATAAATTCTTGTTGCAAGTATTGCAGTTACAGCCCTCAGACTTTCAGTGGCCACCTATTCATTTGCCTATTTTTAGCTGAAGCTCCAGAATGAAGGGAAGAGGCTTTTACATATGATGGGTATAGATAGACAGCTTATGTAATATGCCAGTTATACTAAAAAGTCAGGTAGTGATGCCAGACATTAGTTTTTTTTTCTTTGCTAAAGAAGAAGAGCAAAGCAAATCTTTTCTAAATAGCTAGGGAACTGTGTCTTCTTGTGTTACACCCATTCCATCAGCGCAGTCACCACTGCTGTAGCTTTTTTTTCAGATGTTCCTCAGCACAGAGCATTCATGAGGCAACCTTACAGACCACTGTTCTTACCCTTCTCTAAGCACTGCGGTTTAGACATAAAGTCTAAGATCTGAGTGAGATTTGTTTCGGCTGTCCTATGAGGAATGCTCTAATCCTTCAACAGGCTTCTCTTTTACGGCTACTTCATCACTTTTCCTTTGTATTAGGGCTCTTACTGCAACGGTTGTCTTTATGTTGATTATAGTACAGTTTCATGAGTATGTACTGTGTAACTGTAGGTATTTGAATAGAGGAACATTGCTGCATATCCCCTGGTATTGTTCTAGAATTTGGTAGAGTTGGAGTTATCCCTTTCCATATGTCTGAATAATTGTATGTTTGTGTGTGTGAGAATGTGTCTGGAAGCAAAAATCCTTCTTTTAGTGAGCAATAGATTACTAGTAAATTTTCTATTTAAAAAAAAAAAAGAAATACTGGACATTTTCCACTTCTTGGCATGCTAACCAAGACTAGAAACATAAAAGTCAAAATACATGCAGCCATCCACAGTAAAGACTTCTTAGTTGTTTCATTCCTCTTTTACTGGACATGGAACTTCGAAATCTGAAACAACTGTACATTGTCTCATGTTTGAGTATTTTTATTCACAGATTTAATCAGGTTTTGATAGTTTTTCTTGACTTGCTGTTTATTGTTAAAATTTCTTCAAGGTTTAAACATGCTTTAGTTTTGTTAATTTCCCTAATACACCTTTTTGAATGAAATGTAGTGTTTATACATTTTTATTTTGGTTATGCTATTTCTTCACTTCATTCTTATTTTTGCAATACTCTTTTGTCTGTAGTTAATAAAGTAATTCACTTACTTATTCTGTCTCTGAACTCAGCATTAATTCTTTGTTTTATAATTTTTTTTTACTGGATCAAGTTTATAAATGAAACAATTGCTTATATATACTTATAATATTTTGGTACCTACTATAGTTCCCTTTGTATCAATTTGTTCTTTTATTCTCTGTTGTACTAAGTTATTTTTTTTTCTTTTGTGACTTAATCATGGACAGACAGAGACCATTCAAATTCATTCAACCTGTCTGCAAAAATGAGTAAATAAGTTAATAAATGATAAGCAAGACTTATATACTAATAGAATAACAGATAACCATTACTTGTTGGACTTGCAGAGTTTACCAGTCTTGGAGCTGCTAACAGCTGCAGTGAAGTGATAGTAAATGATTGAGAAGATTTGGTAGTGATCATTAACAAAGAGATAGAGAGACACATGATAATGGAATGCAAATAATACATTAAGCTGTAAATAGGATTGATTTAACTGCTAGAAAAATGAGTATATCTCAGAAGGTGTTTTCAATGGTTGTTGTTGTGTCTTTTGGCTTTTCCTGGTTAGGGGTCGCCACAGCGGAACTCTGGTCCGCTAATGATTGGCAGTAGATTTTTACGTGCCGAGATGCCAGCTCTGACACACAACCTTCAACGAAGGTACGCCCATTCACGCATGTCTCCACACAGAAGATGCTCTAGCTGAGAATCGAACAGGACAACGTCTTACTATGAGGCAACAATGCTACCGCAGCACCACCACCACAGTATAAGTAGCTTGCCTAATTAGTGACACCTCATAAGTTACTGTGCAGGTGGGGGTGTGCACAGTTTTGATCTTGTATAAAGATGTATGTCATTGTTGAGAAAATATTCTTAGCAGGTACTTTAATGTCCTCTGTCTCCCACTTTTGTTCTGTTGAAGGGAAATAGCAACTACAGCTGTGGGAATAAGTACATCTAATTACATGAGTTCTAATTATATTTGGAATATGGACAGGAAACTAATGCAGTGTGTTACTGTAAATTCTATCTTGAAGGGCTTTATGTGCTAAGAACAGACTGATCAGTCCTTTGGCTGTCTCCACAGCCTGTCAGCCCTTAACACTATGATGCAGATTGCATTAATGTTCTGTTAGTGCCCCACCTCTTCAGTGCTCATCTATCGTTAGTCTTGCACTGTATTTCATTGCATGCTTGCTTTCACCTTCTCTTATTTGAAAGTAGCCCTAGTGAAAGTACATTTCTCTTATCCACCACACCTTTTAATTTCATGCTTTCTGATGTCCCTTCTGAATGATTTTGTTAGTTATTTCCTTTAATTTTGATCTGAATTTTTAGTATGTATGTGTATATATATATATATATATATATATATATGTTTTCAGTTTTCTGTTCCAAACTTTTCCCGAACAGGCATCCATGTAGGAAACAACTGATAAACTGGGCGCCTACTCTGAACTACCAGACTGTGGCCACAGAAGTTGTAACAGAAAAAAGAAAATTGTAAAGCAGGTGTGCCTCATAAACATTTGAGCTACTGAAATCAGCAGTCATTGCTTTAGAATTTGGGGATGGGATGCTTGAGATACTGTTTAATGGATATGGCTGAATTAATTGCCACAATGTTAAAGTCTGTTTGGCTGTCCTTGGAAAACTGAATGAGCAGCTAAGCAGTGGTTGCCCTTTGTTAGGGTTAATCATAGTATCGTAGATCACTGCAGCTTGAATTAATTTCTCTGATGATACATGTGATGTCCCTCCTCTGGACCAGTGATCAAGGAGCCTCAATCCTCAGCACTGACACTGGTGGGGAACGTTCACTGTGAGAAAACTAGACACAAACAGTATTTTTAGATGCAGCTCTCTGCACCAAGTACAGTTTCCCTTAAGAGTACACAGGGAATGCACACCCTAATCCTGGGGATAGGCTTTCTCTCCAAGCCGCAAATAAGACTCCCCACTGACCACTGTAGAGATGAGTTCTTAGCCGGGTGTTCCAAGCCAAGTCCTCCAGCACCCTCTCTGTGAAACCAGTGCTCTCATTGTCCCTGTTGAAAGTAGCTGTCACACACACTCTCTTTGAGATTTGCTTTTCACACACACACACACACACACACACACACACACACACACACACACACACACACACACACACACACACACACACACACACACACACACACACACGCACAAACACACACACTTGGGAAAGGCTGGCACAGCTTACCCATTGTGCCATCTCCACCCAGACTATAAAGTAGTTCTGCTATCACCAGAACACCCAAAATCAGCTACTTTAAGGCTCTTACCAGGCACCCAGTTACACGCATTAAAATTAATACTTATAGAAATGGTAGTAGTTAACCAAGCAGCAAGACTTTCAGGAATGTGGAGCCACAATGCCATTAAATAAATGCAAGTACTCTCAAAGGTTAAATATTTTCTAAAAAAACAGCCAAAATGAAAGGTTTAGATATATTTAATAATAAAAAATAATAAAGAAATGTAAATTCTGAATATATATTTACAATAAACACCAGTTTCAATCACAGGAAATATAAAAAACAACACAGATGGAAAGACTCGAACAGATACAGAAAAAACTATGTTTAGCTAATCTTACTAAATTTTTCTAACTGACTGAAGAATTACTGTTCCCTAGTTACTTAGTAAAGCAAGGCAGGATGAACATGGATGAGTGCACACATCACAGCTCTCACTAATATTCAAATATAATTTCAGTGTTGGCTACAGAAAGACATCACATCTGGTCACATGACTCTGTGATTCCCACACTACCCTCTCACTAGAAACTGAGACAGGATCTGGCACTGTGTCATAATACACACATAGAACTGTAGCTAAGGTTTATTACAGCATCTGGAAACTGTAAAACAATTTCAACACTTCCACCCTTTTTGCAGATATTAATAAGTCACTGACTGACACCCCAGGGTAGCAGTTAGTTCACCACTAAGGTTGAAGGAGCAAGGTCCCAGCCTATGCTTTTTACAGACGTTGTGTCTCTGGCTGCACTCAGACCTGTGAGATACAATATTTATGGCCTAAACCAAGTCATTTAATTTCAGGCTGTATTACTTAAGGTTAGCTGGGCTGAGCTTAACCCCTTCCCTTCTAGTATCCTCTGTTAAAATGTATACATTTCATCAGTTACAACAGTACAGTCCAAAATACATGCGTGCATATTTCTTTTCTGTCCAGCAGGACCCAGTGTTGATTCATTTTTTACACAAGCGTCTGTACAAATCACTTTGATATTCAAATGACATATCATTCTGTACAAACTCCAGCTAGCTATGCTGGCATATATTACACATGCACTGCCCTACTCCACTGGCACAGCTGGCACTACCTCACATCATCACAATATATTAGTTTGATTAAAGAAGTGTTCAGATATTTTTTTTGTAGAAATTATAGTATACTTACTTGTTTATTGTATTACCTAATATTGGATGAAATTCAGAGATGTCTGCATCCCACTAAGGAGGGAGCCCCACAGAGATTATTTCACCCCCCCCCCATTTGGAGAATAATTCAGGAACCAAATGATTGATTTGCTAATGGAAGTGATACAACACCTTGAATGTGACTGTGTTACACCTAATCATTTTGCCACAGTTTTGCCATTACTCAGAGGCAAACCTAAATGCTCACTGCAGCGATCCACTGCCTTATCCATGTAATGCATGCTGTCTGTTACTCACTGCCTGTTATTCTGTTAAGCCTGTTGCATGTAGTACTTGATCATTGTTTGTAGGGCATGCATGGCTGCATTATGGCAGTGCTGTACTGTGTGTGGGTACATATTCAAAGCCTAGTACATGTCTTATAGAACTTCCACTTAAAGTGTGCCTCAGAGATAGTATTCAACTGATGTTATATCAGCATGCTTGTGCAGTAAAGTGGACAAATCTGCAGGCATTGCAGGTAACTGTCCTGTCCACATAGCATGCTTTACATTTAACAAACACTGTATGCATTTCTACCTGGAATTCATGTTTTGTGGGACATGCCTCCATCTAATGAAAGTATGTTTCGCAGTAATGCAGGAACAGTCACCTGCATGTATAAATATTGTAATAACTGGTGAAGGCATACAGTCATTTCCATGTGGTTACTGAATATTCCTCCAGACGTTTTGCAATGGTAGCTTGTCATCAAAATAAAGACTTGTTTGACAGGAAATATGCTTTTGGAGGCTTCGTGGTAAAAGAGACTGTCAGTGTTTACATGAATGTTTCATAATAAAGTAGAATATCCTTGGGCTGCAGGTATGTATTTTTTTACATTGGTTTATCCATTCCATATTTATATTAGTTTGTCTAAGGGAGTATAATATACTACAGACATCACATTATGGATGTTTGAACAGTGTTTATTGTCAACCCTTACAAAAAGTGATGAGGTGGCAGAAGCCAGATCCTTTATGTACTGATAGGAAAGCATACAGATTCATTCCAAACTTACCTTTCTCCTCACAGTGGTATTTTCAGGTGATAACACTGGCATATGTTCTTTGCATTTCGGCAATAAATGTTAGCCAGTTGCATACTTCATAGCCATAGGTCCCCTCAGAGGAGAAATCGGGATGCAAATATGGGACTTAAAAGGGTGGCCATTAGACTCAGATAGTCACTGAGGGGTGGTAGCCTGCATATTAGGTGTGTGGCAGAGTGCATCCATGTGGAGAAGACATTATGAGCATCGGTTAGGAAGAGAGAGGAAAGAGTAAAGGTAGGTAGGTGATGGAGGGGAGGGATGTGCGAGAGAGACCAGTAGTATGATTACTGTCCGACAGCAGATAAGGAGTGGGTCTACAAGAAGTGGATTTCTTCTGTTTGTTAATGGATTTCATTGGTGACCCGCATTTTTGATCATCCAAGTTAGGAAGCTGTCCTCCCATCCACCATTAATGTGTATTTCTTCTCTGGTCCACATTTAATCTGTTTTATGTAGACAGTGTGATATGAACTATATAAACTGCTTGGTATGATGGCTTTGTCTGAAGTCAGTAGTTTTAACCATAACTTCCTACTAGTTTGAATAAAACATTTTTAGCTTTGCAGATCTGCTTTGGGTATATTTTAGCCCATAATGTAGGAGTACAACTGTTGCCTGGAAATCTTAATACTATTTAGTAGACTGCATGGTGTTCTAGGGTGGCCACGGTGGTGCAGTGGTTAGCATTGCTGCCTCACAGCAAGAGGTTCTCCGGTTCGATCCTCGGCTGGGGTGCCTTCTGTGCGGAGTCTGCATGTCCTCCCTGTGGTCGCGTGGGTTTTCTCCGGGTGCTCCGGTTTCCTCCCACATCCCAAAGACATGCTGCAGGTGGATTGGACACTCTAAATTGGCCCTAGGTGTGCGTGTGAGTGTGCCTTCTGTGGAAGGTTGGGCGCCGGGCTGGCAACTTGACACTGTAAAACTCCACTGCCATTCAATGTGCAGACAGGTGATCCGCTGTGGCGACCCCTGACCGGGATAAAGCCGAAAGAAGAAGAAGAAGACTGCATGGTGTTCTGTAGTTTAAATACAGTGACCCTGCTCAGAATTTTTTGTTCAACATATTCTAAAAGTTGTCCATGGTTTGTGTTTAACAGAACAGCAGGAAGCAGCTGCAGCTTGAGGTACTTCTGTCTTGCACATTATTTTATTAAACAATGGTCTGACACATGAACAGCCATTTTCCTGCCTCAGGGCTGCAATTCAGAATGATGACTTGACTTACTTCATAAGGCTAGTATGAATTGGAACCCTGAGGTAGGAAGATTTATTTGTCTCTGTTGTTAATGCTCTATTCTAAAACAAATAATTCAAAACATTCCAAGACTTTAGTTTAAACCTACTCAACACTTACAGCTTCAAAACTAATGATTTCCTAGCAGACCTTGGACTACTGTGGGCCATTAAATAACCTAACCAGACCAAAACTCAATAGATAACATTCCACAAACTGTTTCTGCCCATAATGTTTTACCACTCACATTAAGCAATCACATTCCAATCTCCTTCACAATATCAAACACAGACTTTAAACTACTAACTACCAAAAAAAATCTCAAAATAATATTGTTAAATTAAAAAAAATGAACTAGAGTCCATCAACTGGTTCTCAGTTCTGACAGGACAAGTACTTTATTTCTAGGCTGCTTAAAGCAATAACTGACAAGTGGCTCTCACAAGAACTTAAAAGCAGCCATAATGCTAATAGATGAAGCCTGGTTTCACTGAAAGCATTCTAAATTATTGTTAAAGATTCATTCAGCTCAGGAGTATTACCAAAAAGCAGTCAGAGGCACAAGCCTTATGTCTTAGACCACAACAAATGTATTGAATATCCAACCCAAAACAACACTGGGAATAGGTAATCTTATAAGCAGAAGGAACAGCAAATTTGACATTCAGTCTTTCAACCCTCATCCCCATGGATTACTTGAACTTATCTTGTGAAGATCTCAGTCACAAATTCACTGATTTCCCACAACTACAAAATCCTACCTGTCCTTAATACTCATTCCAACTTAAGACCTCCTTTCTGAGCCCTCCTTCCTGACCCAAATACATTTTTACTTATACTTTTGAATGATACTGGGAAAAGAAGATAAAGAGTTACTAGCACAGATGAATAAAGATGGGCCAACTGGTACAAACTAGATTCACCCTTGTTTTTTTTTTGTTGCTGTTTTTTGTTTTGTAAAGAATGCCTCATTAACTCTCCACTATAGCCTTATCCTTGCCATCACTCAAAACATCATGGCCACAATATGGAATTCTCTGATTTTAGACCCATATCAAACCTCTGAAAAATTCTAGAAATAATAATCTTCAGTCAGCTCTCCTTTTATAATGTAATACTTTTTTCCTCATTTTGCTAACATGGTTTCATGACAGCAGCTTGAACCCTCACAGATGACATCCTATTAAACATGGATAAGGATAACGAAATCGGAGCAGCATTTGTTGGCCTAATCAAACTTTTGACTTTTAAACCCTGGCATACTAAATATTGCTATCCTAATAACTGGGCTTAGTGAAAAAAACACAATATGCTTCAGAAATTTTCTTTGCGAATTACTCCTTCAGGTTAAGACCGGTTTCTGTGTCTATCCCACTTAGTCTCCTTCATAACGGGGGTAACTCAAAGCTCATTCTGTTCCCCTTGTTATTTTCCATATACTTCAACAATCTCTTCTTTGAACTACCTGAACTAGTTATATTTCTTTATGCAGATAACATGGGCATTTATAGGTTTGATTGCTCCCCACATACAGTTAAGTCACAATGAGAAAAATACATGAATGCCCCCTACTCTTGGCTTACAGTGTTTTAGTTGCTATTAGCCCCCCCCAAAAAAAAAAAAAAAAAAAAAAAGCTATGTTATTTGTGACACCTTAGAAACTCACACAAATTTCATTCATTTGGGAAATCCATATCAACAAAAACTAGCTAAATTTCAGTAATTGGGGGTCTGGCTTGACCAAAAAGTATATTTCCATCACCACATTGAATTGACTAGAACAGAAATAAATAAGCTAGTCATTTTGCTATTCTGGGATTTGTAAATATCCATATTCTTGCTGCAGAATGTATGTCAGCAATAGAAAAAGGTGTTGATCATGGACTCTCCCCATTTTCTGCTTCTTCGTATAAAACCACAAACCTCTGCAGACAATAGTAAACAAAATCTGTAGGTTCATTACCCTTCTTCCTAAATGCAGAGCACCACGACCAGCTTTTGATAGAAGCCAAATGGCTGCCAGTAAAACAAAGTGCCGGCATTCATCTAGGTTTCCTTCTTCATAATGTTGGTAAAGATGAGACGTTCAAGTCATTCACAAGACTTATCATAATTGCACAGTACACCTACAGCCTCCACTCCCACAACCTGAATACTCCTTCACTTCAAACTCCACAAAAACAAGATCTCAATCAGTGACTTCAGTTTCTTCAGCCAGTCCCCTAAAGTATGGAGAAAAACTTCCAAAATCTTTAAACATAGCAAATCCCATACCATATTCAGGAAAGACCTTAAAATGTACATCCTACATGCCACCACTGTTAAATGCCATCACAACACAAAGCTACCGTAGAACCACCCATCGGTGAATCACATCACTAATCAAGTCTCGTTCTCACACTTTAAAACAAATATGAACAAAATGTTAATATTGCAAGTTAGAACTTGTCCCCTTAAAGCACACATGTAAACCATTAAACCTACATAAATTATATTCTCTCCCTGTGGGACAAATATGAACAATGTTAACATAGTAGGATAGAACTTATAAGTTCACAAGCATTTTTTAACTGTGTTCCGGCCTAAAAGCCATCTAGGAGCACTGATTTCTTTAAGTAAGGTGTATAGACTTCATCTTTCATCCAACACTCTAATAATTTCTTAAAAGTGGCCAAGTTATTTGACAAATGAATATAAATAAGAATATTATTCCATAAAGTAGTCATTCGACTAATTGTTTGTGTCTTTCGGCTTTTCCCGGTTAGGGGTCGCCACAGCGGAACTCCGGTCCGCTAATGATTGGTAGTTGATTTTTACGTGCCAAGTTACCAGCCCTGATGCACAACCTTCAACGAAGGTATGCCCATTCACGCATGTCTCCACGCAGAAGACGCTCTAGCTGAGAGTCGAACCGGACAGCAATATGTGGAAATTGTTTTTAGGCTTACAAAAATGCATCTGAAAATGTATGTTGTTGTGTCTTAAGGTCTTATCACATCTAAAAACATCCATATTAAATATTGCTTGCAAAACTGAATCTTGAAAAACATTATTGACTAATATAAGATTTTCACAAATATATGTATAATTTATTAAGTTTTAACGGTCTACATCTGTTCTCATAGTCTAAATACTTAACTGAGAGACTATTTCTTTGGTAAATTTTCTGAGTATACCTTCAAGTTTACTTAGTTGTCCTTGAGTGTGTGTGTACATATATACAAACACACACACACACACACACACATTTATATATATATATATATATATATATATATATATATATATATATATATATATATGTAGATTAATGTTATTATACTAAGATCGGTCTTATAAAAGAGTTAAATACAGTTGTAAGGCATTTTTTATCCCTTGTTGTTAATTTAATATTTTTAAAATATGACCCATCTTATTCAAAGCCTGACAGCAAACAACATTGGTATGATTTTTCAAAAGATAAATTTGAGGAAGTCATAATACCCAAATCTTTGTTTTGATTGACTTCCTTTAACACTACTGTAGACATATAAATAGGCGTATGTAATAACCTATTAGTGCACTACATGGTGTTACATTTTTCAGTAGTAAACTTTAGACCTGTAGATGTAGCCTATACCATCAGTGTATTGATATAAGCATTCAAAGCACAGTAGTCTTTTTCATTTTGCAGCATGATTCCAATTTTGCTGCCAGCAGCATATTTGTATTTCAGAAATTTTTATTTTTTGGAATTGTTGAAATTATCATAGTGAAAAGTATAGGTCCCAAGACCAAACCCTGTGGGATGCCTGAACATGCAGGAAGGAATATAGACAGAGTACCTTTGAATTTAACACATTGTATCCTAATTAGTTAGCCACTCCATAAATCATCTCACAGTGTAGCTATTCACATTTAATTTTTGTAAGTGTTTATTAATCACAATAAATGATAGTATATCTAAAGCTTTAGATAAATCCAGCAGTACTACACTGGGAGAGAGTCCCATATGACTGTAGAAACTAATGAAGTTACTTAGAGTCGATCTACCCTTAACGAAGCCATGTTGTTCTATATTGATAATAGAAAGTACAATAATTCAGCTAACATGTCTCAGAATACTTTCCCAAAATTATTGAAAAACATATTGGCTTGTAATTTTCAGTAGACTTTCTTTCCTTTTTTATAGGTTGGAGTTTTATGGAGGATTTTGCACTGATCTGGTGCATATCTTTGAATTAAAAAAATATTGTGGGAGTAATATGTCCTTGATGTTAATTAAAAGTATACTGGGAATCAAATCTGGACCCACTGAGGATGTCAATTTAATTTTATCCCGAGCCTCTGAAATTATTTTCTCAGTAAATATAGGTGGGGCACATATCATTAACTATGATCATAATGTTTGCAACAGTCAACATTTTCATTATAATTACATGCAAAGACTGCTAAATTCATTAGATATAGACCAAAGGTCACAAACACCATAATTATTAATTTTAAAAGTGTCCGTTATTGCAGTATTGCAATATCGTTCTTGTTCTTAAAGCACACACGTAAAACATTAAGCGTTTATCACAAGTACTATTTCCTTAGAGAATTTAGATGGTAACCACTGTCACTCAGAGACCCTCAATCACAGCCCTTTAACATGTGATTCACATGAATACCCTAGCTTCTATGTCTCATATAAACTCCCTCATGGTAACTTCTAGAAATAGTCCTTTTTCTCAGTCTTCACCCCCTTTTTGTCTCATTCTGCCTTCTTTTCTTTCTCTTGTTCTGCTTCTTTGACCTATTCCTAATTTTCTTTATGATAATAAAATAATCAGTAATATTCGGTATAACCTATTTATGCAATTTAATCTTGAAATTTAATTTAGTGAGAATGCGTTATCTAAACATTTATTGAGTAACGCAGGACACAGTTTCCAGTTTATGGCTATTGACCACATTCAGGTGGACATTAGAGGGGGCCCTCAATCATTAATTTTAGAAACTCGGGCACTTGAATGGCAGATCCTGTTGGATGCCTTTACAGTTCCAGGTTTAAATGAGAATTGCAACATCTCATCTGTGCTGAAATATAGGAGTTACCTAAGGTAATTTATGTCTTTATAGTGAAATACATATATAAAGAATAGAATATAATTTTTCTGTTTTTCCTTCCTAAGCGAACAGGTTTTGGACTATTGGGATTAACTCATTGGTTCAACACTAGTTAATCCTACGTATAGCTTAAGTTATGTAAGGTTTAAGTTTTAATATTCGTTTTGTATTCAACCTGCTAATAATAGGCTTATGAATGGAATTTTTTATTATTTGAGGTTTTAAAAGTTTTTATGCCGTTTAGATATATAGCTGGTTGTTTTTGTCAATTTCGTACTTGACTCTCATAGGTATATATATATATTTTAATATTGATGAAGAGGAAGTGACATCAGTGGGTGTCACTACCATTGTTTTTAAATTTGAAGAGTTGGCGCTCTTTTTTGTATTCTGAGGAAGCTTCTGCAAGGACAGAAGCGAAAACGCTTTTTGTGTGGTAATAAATTTGCGTTAAATAAGTTTGGCAGCCTGACTCCAGAACGCACTTTTGTTTTTCAATAGTTTTGATTTTTTTCTTTGGTCGAAATTTAATTTAAATAGTCTTGTGTTGTAACTATTTCTTTATGTAAATTCTGTTGCTTTTGCTGAGTTATAAATTCTCAGTGTGCAAATTCATTTGACTCCCCCTCCCCTGAGTATGTACTTCTGAGCTGAGTCAGCAGGATCAGCACTGTACCCCAGTTAAATATAAAATCAAATAAAAACAACACGAAATAATGGTGCACAATACATATGAACATTACACCTTCTCTTTCTGAAAACGCTTGAGGGATATAGTACAGTTGTTTGAGGGCTGTTTTGCACGACCATTCAATAATAACAAGATAACTGAGCAGAAGTTTTGAACTTTACTGTTTTCAATGGGAGGGGCCTACATATAGGAAAAGAGCCACTGCACTGCACTGCCTGTAGTTCTAATCATCTCTGTGATAGCCAATCATTTGAGGATGGTTTCATTTTTGAAATATAAAAGCTTCATTTGTTTGGCTGATGTTGAATGAATGGTCCTCTGTGAAATGCTCATTGACCAGACAGTTGAATGCCCTCTGTATATCCTACTTTACTTCTTTCTCAGTTTAGTATTTCATTCGTCCACCATCCATACCCACAATACCTGAAGACTTCATACTGGCAAATAGAGAAGGGAACTTGTAGAGACAATTTGGGTGGTTGATGCTAGCAAACTGGTGAAGGTGTATGGCCCTTAACATCCCATTTCTCCACTTGTAAATATATGTATAATATTTTAGTGCTTCATAACATTTATTTAATTACTTTTTTATTTGCTTTTGCTGATTGGGAAAGTTATTCACCTTATATATATAGTTATTTCTAGGTTATTCACCTCTTTTTTGCAGAGGCCTGGATAGGAAATCTCCAGAAATTACTGGCAACTTTATAAGTGCAACATCAAAACAAAACATTTACAGTCATTCAACAGTGGATTAAGTTAGTAAAATAAATTATAGAGGCTTTTCAAGAGAATTATGACATCCAAACATCTGCTTGCAGAAGAAATGACCTGATGATGAACTTAGTGAAATAGAGGTTACATGGTTTTGAAAAGGACATTTAATAGTCATGTTACAGTTTGCTTGTGATAGATATTATATATCTTTCACTTCTGGCAGATGTTATTTATGTAGTTACTTTCCCCACAGTTAGTAACACCACTTGCAGACATATCAAGATTTTCATATCTGACAAAACATGTACTTAACAATTTTTGTTTGTAGTCTCGTACTAGTAGTGTATATGCTGATAAAACACTTCAGTATTACAAACTGGTTACATTTATTAGATGGAAACTGGGGATGGGGAAAGAGTTTTAGTAGTGTAAACACTGGATAGTGAGCAGTTGGTTCAGCCGATGGATAGGTTGGTTGATTCGGCAAGTGCTACCTATGAGATGAACATAGTAGGCAGATATTTTTATCAAGGAGATAGGATATGAGGGTTAGCTTAAAATATTGGAGTGTTTGCATTGCTATGTCAGTGTTTGAATATGTAGATGGATTAAAGGACATCATCATGATAGTTGTTAGATCTTTGCATTTAATGGGAGTTGATCTTGCAGTCTAGGTTGTGTAAATGGGGTGTACTATTGTCGGAGGTTTTGCTAAGGATGTGTATTTATGATGTAGATCTAGTTCCTTGTGTACTTTCTGCAGTTGTGCATAATAAAGACTGTCGAGGAGAATTGGCCACTGTAGTTGGTCTGAGGATTTAAAGTGATAGCTTTCACCCTGTGCCCTTTAAGATAATTTTGAAACCTTATAGGTTCATAGGTTTATACTAGGCTATCTGCCCTAAGGTATTTATAAGCCTAGCCCAAATTTTTGTGGCTTACGCCACCACTTATATGAAAAATTACTGTGCCCATTAGTTTGTTGTGCCTCTGTCCAGCAGTGACACAGAGATGATTCCCGGGGTAAACCTACGATCTCCCATCCACAGGTCAAGATTTCTCTTGAACAGAGCCAGCGAGGTGCTCTGCCTCACATGGACCGGGATTTTATTCCACAGCATAGGGAGTCTCTGAGTGATAAATCTATCCCTCCAGCATGTCCTATTTATATCCGTGCTAAGATTTAAGTCGCTTGCTCTAGTGGTTTTGGTGGATTTGGATTTTTTGAGGTGGAGCATGTCCATTAATTCCGGGTTGGACATGGCCTTGTATGTCAGGCACGTCACCTCTGAGCAGACGGTATGTGACTGAATAGAGCTGGAGTTTCTTCAATCTGGCAGCACATGACAGATTTTGGAGTCCCTTTATCCTTTTGGTGAGGAACTTTTGGGGTCTCTCCAATTGCTGCAGATGTCGGGTGAGATACATCCCGAATGGGGCATTGTACTCGATCATTGGTCTGATAAGTGAAGAGTACAGGGGAACAATGACCTCACTAGATCTGGATGTGAATCCCTTCATAATCAGGTGGGCAATGTAGAAGGTCTTTCTAACCACTTTAGCAACGTGAGTGTCAAAAGAAAGGCCACTGTCAACCTGGGTCCCCAGGTCCCTCATTACCTCTTCTGTGCTTAGTGGATTGCCACCTATATGGTAGCTTGGGGTTACCTTGTTTTTCCCGAAGGGTATGACTATACATTTTTTGGCGTTTAACTTCAGGCCACGGCTCTGGCACCAGCTATCTGTTTCCGTGAGTCCCTTCTGCAGGATATCCGTGTCCGATGCACTTTCCACTATGGCGCCCAGTTTGCAGTCATCTGCAAACTTTGTCAGCCAAAGTCCTCCCATGTTGGCCTGTACTTCTGAGAAGTAGATGCCGAACAATAGGGGGCCAAGGACCGAGCCCTGTGGGACACCACTTGTGACCGGCTTGGAGTCTGACATAGCGCCAGCAACTCTAACCCTGTGGGTTCTGTCCTTAAGCCAGTTTGCAACCCATCTTGTGACATATGGGTTTACATTTAAGCTGGTAAGTTTTTCTACAATACCGAGTGGGGTATTGTGTCAGCCTTTGCAAGGTCAAGGTAGGCTGTATGGACTGCCTTTCCCTCATCAATGGCCTTGGTGACTATTTCGAAGAAGTCGACCAAGTTCAAAAGGCATGATCTTCCCTTGACGAAGCCAAACTGGGTCGGGTCCAATGTCTGCAAGTCCGCTATATCTTTGTTTATGAGCTCCATTATGATCCTCTCCATAGCTTTGCAGACTAGACTTGTTAAGCTTATGGGGTGGTAATTACCAGGGTCCGTAGAGGCACCGCCTTTGTGGAGTGGGACCACAGTTGCCGTACGCCACTCCTTGGGCATGTATCCTGTGGTAAGGCTGAGATTAAACAGCTGCCTTATGTGCGGGTTTAATTCCTCATTTAGCTCGTGTAGCACACAGCCGGGGACACCATCCGGTCCCATTGATGCTGTGGTTTTAGCTTTAGAGAGAGCAGCTTTCACCTGCGCATTTGAGATGTCTGGGAGGCTACACTCGGCTGGGATAGTTATCTCTCCTTTAGGGGGGGAGAGGGGGGTGAAGTTTGCACTGAGCATATCTGCCAGTATGTTGGCAATGTCTGTGGGTTCAGTGATTTTTGTATCATTTTGGACTAATTCTGAGCATATCTGGGAGTTTCCACCCAGGTTCCTAACATAGCTGAAAAAGGCCTTATGATTGTCCTTTGAATCCATGGCAATTTTTCTCTCAAAATTGGCCTTAGTTGATTTTATGAGTGCTCGTATTTTTTTACTAATAATGATCAGGGGTGACTTCCCTTTTATGTATTTTGTTCTATCATGTAATAGCTTTCTCCTCTTATTGTAAAGTTTGTTAATGGCGGGGGTCCACCAGACTGGACGTTTGCCCTTTGGGAAAGAGTCTTGGTTTTATTTGGGATTGCCTGATCCATGCAGTCCTGGAGGTGTTAATAGAAGGCATTTGTAAGGGCTTCCGCAGCTTGGGTTGTGGTTTCCACTGGCTCAGGGGCCTTGAAGGATACCACACCAGTCTTGAGTAGTGTGAAGTTTGCTTTAGAGAAGTTCTTCACTGTGGTCTTTTTTGTTTGGGGTGGGGGCGGGATGTGGATTTCCAGTGAGATTAGTTTATGATCAGATCTCACCAATGAGGGATATACTTCGGTGTGGAGCATTTTGTCCCCATGTTTGTGACAATGAGATCTAGTATATTTTCTCCTCTCGTGGGAACAGTGACTAGCTGTTCCATGGCATTTGAATTTATGAACTCCAGGAACCGTTGGGCTAGAAAGTTAGGGCTTGAGTAATGTTCCCAGTCTATATTCGGGTAGTTGAAGTCACCCAATATGATGGTGTTTGGAGATACATTTATACCCTCCAGTGTCTTCAGGAAGGCTCTGTGGGGTTCCTGAGTTTGAGAGGGTGGCCTGTAGCATGCTACAATTTGTAGAGCAGTTTTGCCTATGGTTAGTTGCACCTGGATGGTTTCCAAGCTTCGTGCGTTGCCACCAACCTGGAGGTGTGGGTATCCTTTATGAATATGGATACACCCCCCTCCTTTTGTGGTGTTGTCCCGGTTTTGGGGCGGAACGCATGATATGAGGTAAAACCTAATAGTGCCGGGTGCTCTCAGGAGCGTTGAACCAGGTTTCAGTTACAGCACAGACATCGATGTTCTCCATACTGAGAAGACCCTCGAGTGCGTGCATTTTGAGATTTAGACTTCTGGCATTGAGCAGCATTACCCTCAGTTTCTTCCCATTTTTGTTTTCTAGGGTGGTAGGTTTAGAATTTGAGCCTTGCCTAAAAAGGCACTATGGGGGTGGCAAGAGCCTTAGCCAATATCTGGAATCCCAGGGTGACAGGTGCAAGCCGTCCCTTGAGCAGCGTGGCTTGCCAAGCATGTCATCCCAGGCAGACAGACACTGGATCCCCTTTGAATGACACCAGACATTAAGCCAATTGTTAAAGCTGATCATCTTGTCTCTATATTGTGGCATCATTCTTGGTGAAGGAAGGATACTGCTCAGGGTCAGGGTCATACCTGCCTGGGCTACATAATCAGAGAGCTCCTCTATGTCTCTTTTCATGTAGTCCAGGGAGGTACGTCTCAGGTCATTCACACCAGCATGGACAATGACTGTGTCATATTTGTACTTGCCGTGGAGTGACCCGAGTGCTTGTGTTATGTGGCGGATTCTAGCGCCCGATAGGCAGCTTACTGTGACCCTCTCCTTGTTCAGCCTGGTGAGTGGGACGTCAATGTGTCTGACTGTGGAGTCACCTATGACAAGTATGTTTGGTGTTGTATTTGGCCTTAAGGGCTGTGACTGCTTTGCACACTGCTTTTGTGGTTTATGTGTTGCTTGTGGGGTGTCTTGAGGTAGCAGTTGTTTGGGTGTCTGCTTTGGAGGCCTCTGCTGTTTAGGTAAATGTTTACTCAGAGCCTCAGAGTATGTCTTTGTGTGTTTATGTGTTTGATTCAGTGGTGTGGTAGCATTATGTGAGGCTGGTTTTGTGGTGTGTGTAGTTGCCTTCTCCTCCTGTCTGGTCTTGCCAGTCCTGAGTTGAGAGAGCTCAGCCTCCAGTTTGGCTAAATAGCTGCATCTCTCGCAAGTATTTGTGTTATGTGGGAGGAGAAGAGGGTTGTCTGTGTACATGAGGCAGTTATAACATTGCCTCAAGATTCCTAGATTCACCAGCTGGACCGGAGAGGAGATTGACAACTGACCTTTGGACATGCTGGAATAATATTGGGAAATCCTTAATTGAAAACAAGGGCCAGTGGGGAGTGACGGTGTAGTGCTTTTAATTTTTAGTGCTGACTTATATAATTGCTTTAGTGAGCAAGTGCCAGGTAACTTGAGTGCAATGTGTTACAAGTAACTAAATGCAAAAACGACAAACAGTAACTTTCTTTCAAGTGAAACGAGGAAATAAGTACAGTAAGCAATGCAGATATCACTAGTGATCCACAGAAGCGCTGAGAAGCTGCGTATTAGGTGGAATTAGCTTCCAGGGAATAACAAGCAAACAAACAACAAGCATATAAACAAAGCTAGATTCAGCAGGCCTGGATCTAGTCTATGCTAGAGCAAACAAGGTGTACCAATTTCAGTAAGATACAGTTCAAATATTCAGGCACTATAAACCTTTAACCAGAAATTCCCAGCTCAGAAGGGCAGAGTCCAGCCTCTTCTCCCACAAGAGTGCAGACCACGAACCTTCTTAATGTAAAATAACTAGCCTGAAGCCCAAGTGCCTAAACCAGAACTAATACACTTGGACACTGGGCTCTCAATCAGCAGTTCCCAACTTAGAAGGATGAAAGCTACCTGTCCTGCCACCACAGTGCTTGCCACAAACCTTCCTAATGTAAAACAACTGGTCTGAAGCCCAAGTGCTTAATCCAAAAGACTTAGAATGATAGCTACACTTTAATCAAGTTACAACCAAGCAGTAATAAATACAATTGAATACTTTAGAGAATGTCTGGATTAGTGCTCAAGTTATACAAACAAAGCTAGATCCAACAGGCCCGAATCCAGTCTGTGCCACAGCAAACAAGGCGCACCAACTTCAGTAAGAAGCAGTTCAGATATGCATGCACTATAAGCCTTTAACCAGAAATTCCCAGCTCAGAAGGGCAGAGTCCAGCCTCTCCTCCCACAAGAGTGCAGACCACGAACCCTCTTAATGTAAAATAACTGGCCTGAAAGCCCAAGTGCTTAAACCAGAATTAATACACTTTTAGAATAACAGACACTGAGCCCTCAATCAGCAGTTCCCAACCTAGAAGGATGTAAGCTACCTGTTCTGCCACAACAGTGCAGACCACAAACCCTCTCAGTGCAAAACAACTGGTCCGAAGCCCAAGTGTTTAAACCAAAAGGCTTAGAATGAGTTACACCAAGCAGTAATAAATACAATTGAGTATTTTAAGATGATGCAAAAGTAAAATGAAGTAGGTAGAAACACAAGTACAGTAAAAGCAGATGAAATTTTTTTTTTTTTTTTTTTTTTATTGTAACATTATTCTAATTTTGGAAACTGAGTGAACTTGAGGTTTGATATGATAGGGGATGCACATAGAAGGCTAGGAAGTAGGTAGAAATTAGCTGTTGCAGTATGTCCAGTGTTAGTAACAAAGCATTTAGCTCAGCATAGCAGAGCATACTTATTGTGGAGGTCAAATTTGGAATTATAATTAATGATAATGCCAAGGTGTTTTGTTTGGGGAATGGCTTCAGTTTTGGTTTTGTCTAAAAATGTGACAGAAAAGGATAACTATGGGTGAATAGGAGTAACTTATTTTTTTTTTTGGGGGGGGTAGAAATAGTTGTACATTTCTTAGCCACTAGTCTGTGGATGCAAAGGATTCTTGCTTTGCTGTTTGTAATTTGGGTAGGGATATAGTTGTACATTTCTTAGCCACTAGTCTGTGGATGCAAAGGATTCTTGCTTTGCTGTTTGTAATTTGGGTAGGGATCTAGCTGAGCACAGGATAGTGGAATCATCAACACATTGAATGAGGATAGTGTGCAAAGCTGCTGTATACAGCTTATGTATAAAGGTATTAAATAGCAGAAGACCTAAGGTGGAACCCTGGTGAATGCCTTTTTGTACTAGAATGAAAGATGTGAAGGAGTCCCTCCCCACTGCGCACAAAATCCTGTTTGTGAGGTAACTGGGGAATCAGGTGGTAATTTGCTGATTTAGACCCAGGGCTGACAGCTTGTGGGGCAGTAGTGTATGGTAGACTACATCAAATACCTTAGAGAGGTTGAAGAATAATGTAGAGACAAGATCTTCATGGTTTCTTTTGCTATTTATCGAGTATGTACACACACACACACACACACACACATATATATATATACATATAAATATATATATATATATATATATATATATATATATAGAGAGAGAGAGAGAGAGAGGTCTACTTTGATTTTCTGAAAACACATTTTACTGAATTTCAGTTCACCCTCAAAACATCACTGAAATCTGAAATCACTGAAAACTCATTTCACTGAATGAAAGCACTACTGGGTACATAAAAAATATATGTCCTTTTCCCCACTGTAGCGCGATCCTGGAGTTAGTATATATAGTTAAAGGGGAATGGGGGGCACAGCCCCCCACATTGGGGTATGTGGGGGTGTAGCCCCCCACCTACTTAACTTGTATATTTATAAATCTCATTTCACTGAAAGCTAGCGATATAAAACCAAAAGTAGGTGGGAGCTACACCCCTCACTCCCCCAACTATATATACTAACTCCAGGATCGCACTACAGTGGGGAAAAGGGCATATACGTATTATTTGCCCAACAGTACTTACATTCAGTGAAATGTGATTCAGTGAAATGAGTTTTCAGTGATTTGAGCTTTCAGTGATTTGATGTGAGTGTTTTGAAATTCAGTGAAATGAGTTTTCAGTGAATCAAAGTAGACCCATATATATATATATATATATATATATATATATATATATATATATATATATATATATATATAGATATATATATATACACATGTGTGTATAAATATATATTATATAGGTTCATAGGTTGGTACTGGGCTATCTGCCCAAAGGCATATATTAGCTCAGCCAGGTTGTGCAGTATTCACCGCCCCTTTAGTAGTTCCCTAGACCCTTATACTAGCAGCTAGTACCCTTGGCCCCTATCTAGTAGTGCTGTTGGTGTGATCCCCGGTGTGAACTTTCTGTTACCCATCCACTCATCAAGGTTTCTCTTGAAGAGTGATAGTGAGGGGCTCTGTCTTATGTAGATCGGGACCCTGTTCCATAGTAAGGGAAGTCTCTGAAGGAATCTATCCCTCCAGCATGTTCTATTCATTGTTGTGTTGAGGTTTATATCCCTAGAGCGTGTAGCTCGAGTAGATTTGGTTTTGCTAAGATGGAGCATGTTTAACAATTCTGGGTTGGACATGGCTCTGTACATTAGACAGAGATCGCCTCTGAGAAAGCGGTATGCAACAGAGAACAGTCTTAGCTTTTTCAATCGTGCTGCATAGGGCAACTGTTTGAGGCCAGTAATCCTCTTGGTTAGGTACCTCTGTGGTTTCTCCAGCTGCTGAAGATGTCTAGCCAGGTACATTCCAATTGGTGCATTGTACTCAATAATGGGTCTGATGAGGAAAGAGTAGAGGGGCACCATTACATCCTTAGATCTTGATGCGAACCCTTTCGTGATCAGATGGGTCACATAGAAGGATTTTCTAACCACTTTGGCAACATGGTTATCAAAGGAAAGCTGTCTATCTACTTGGGTCCCTAGATCCCTTATTTCTTCTTCAGATTTCAGGGGATTACCTCGTATGTTGTAGATTGCGGGTACTCGTGTTTTTTCCAAAGGGGATTACTATGCATTTTTTTGCATTTAGCTTGAGACCATGGCTTTGACACCATGCATCAGTCTCATTTAGGCCCATCTGGAGGATCTCCATGTCAGCCGGAGACTCTATTATAGCACCCACTTTGCAGTCGTCCGCAAACTTAGTCAGCCACAGCCCTTCGGTGCTTGCCTGTACTTCTGAGAAGTATATGCCAAACACACATATACACACACACACACACACACACACATACACATATACATACATAAGTATATATATATATATATATATATATATATATATATATTTATTTATATATATATATATATATATATATATATATATATATGTATATATGTGTGTATATGGGTCCACTTCATGTGATTGAAAGCTCAAAATACTGAAATTAATTTGACTGAGTCCACAATCCTGAATGTTCAAAATACTGAAAACTCATTTGTCTGAATTTCACAATTCTGAAAATTTACAATAGTGAATTTCAAAATACAAAACTGGAGTGTCTACAGTGCTTTAAGGTAAGTAAAGGGTATATGCCCTTTTCCCCACTGTAGTGTGATCCTGGAGTTAGTATATATAGTTTTGGGGGTGGGGGCCCAGTCAGAGCCCAGGCCTAAATCCAATAGAAAATCTGTGGGGTGAACTTAAGAACGCTATGCACAAGAAATGCCCTCGCAATCTGACATATTTGGAGAGCTTTTACAAGGAAGAGTGGGCAAATATTGCCACATCAAGATGTGCCATGCTGATAGACTCCTACCCAAGAAGACTGAATGCTGTAATTAAATCAAAAGGTGCTTCAAGAAAGTATTAGTTTAAGGGTGTGCACACTTATGCAACAAGCTTATTGTATGTTTTTTATTTTTTATATTTTTTCCTCTAACAGATTTGTTTGTTTTTCGATTGAATTGTACAGGTTATAGGTCACATTAAAGGTGGGAAAAATTTTGAAATAGTTTATTGTGGTCTCATTTTTTATATCACAAAAATTTGGCATTTTAACAGGGATGTGTACACTTTTTTATATCCACTGTAAGTGTTTGTGTTTAGATGGGGTTTAAAGTAAAGATCGTGTGATACAAACAAGTGTCGATGGATATAGCAAAGGATCGTCTTTGTATGTTTTTCTTGTAAGTAGGAGGAGACAGGATCTTGATTTGCTCATGGTGGATTTGGATGTTTTCACAGTTCATTAACTGTAGCAGACTAGCAGTATAAACTTGGGTGTATTCACTCACTCACCTTACTTAGTGTAGTGCTGCTTGCCAACCTTTTGAATGTCATTTAGTCTGCAACATTTTTTTTGTGTGTTAAAGTAAATGCTGCAGATGGACTTCATAAGTTCATAGGTCATTACCGGACATGCAGACCAGGGGATCTTGAAGGAGACTAACATATTTTCCCAAGTGACCCTGAGCACTGTCTGGTTAAGTGGCTTGCAATGAGTCAGACAGTAGGCAAATGGAGACTGAACAAATCAAACCTTGGACAAAAGGGAGAAGCTTGTTAACAGCTCATAGCTTTAATCCTTTGCTCTAGCAGCTGGACATCCATACCATAGTACATTGTGCAAATTACCCTCCCCCACATCTCTTCTCCTCAACCATATGTGTTCATGTATAGCATACATTTCAACTTGCTGAACAGTGCAGTGAGACTACAGTGCACTAGGCACTTATCTAGGTAGCACTGAGAGGCATTTTTGCCACTAGCTTCAGCATTACAGTTGTGAGTGAGTGAGTGAGTGAGTGAGTGAGTGAGTGAGTGAGTGAGTGAGTGAGTCAGTCAGTCAGTGAGTGAGTACAAATGTTCAGCATTTTCATAATGACTCTTGACACTGTAAGCACTTTTTAAAAATATCCTTGACTTGCTGCTGCAACATGCATTGAGGATGAGTTGGAAAGTGACCTACTACTTTTAGGGTGGTAAGGGTACACCTTAGCTTAAGAGATTTGTCTCAGCTCACTGATTATTGCAAGAATTCCAGCCTAAATATCAAAATGCTGAAAGGAAAGAAAGATTCAAGCGGAGTGTGGCCTGCTGGATCCTCAACGGGGGGAGAGGTTGTGCACACCTGGGCACACCTGGCAGTGCTAGCTTCCTTTTGAAAACCAGGAAGCTCACTGCTCCTGCCTTGGGGGTGGGGCAGGAATTCCTTGAGGGAATGCCCCATGTGGAAGTGAGGGGACATTATGTGCTGCCATGCTATTGCATGCTTCCTCCCCTGCATTCCACCAAGTGCTTGTGAGCAGTGTGGGGATAGATAAATATACAGAAACCTCAAACCACCCCAGGTGGCTCTGAATTATATCCCCTTCTGTTGGACCTTTGCCCTGGTGATTGGGAATGAATCAGCTGACTGACTATGGATGGGGCTGATGATTGACAGACAATGTGGGGCAAATGTGCAACAAAAAAAGAAAAGATGGCACAGCAAAGAAAGAATGAGCTGATGGCAGAATTTGCAAGACTTTACCCCTGGAAGAAAAGGGGTAGAAATGCTGCAAATGTAGCAGGGATTGAAAGCGAAAAAAAATAGATCTGTAATTAAAAAGGAAAGATTAAAGGGAAAGAAACACTGAAGAGAGATGTAAGTTACAGGAGCTGATTCAAGAATAATGCCACATACTTTGAAATGTTTATGCAGAGTGATGGTAGCAGTGAGATGCATAAAACCACAGCTGTCAAGCTCATTTAACACTGAGCATTCCCAGAATATAGATGGAGTTAAGTTAAATGAGGTTTTTAAGTGCATGTAACACAGTGCTTGGGGTATGATGTAATCAAGCAGGCAACAGGCAGATGATGCCATGTCTTATGCTGTATGCATTGGTACTTTCTGAAGAAACTTGTCCTCCGAGTCCAGGAATAGATGGCAGTACAGATCAGTACAGTCAGGGTGAAGGGAATACTGTGGCGAACTGTATCAGACATACTTTGCATTTTAAGTGGTAGGGTGAACAAAAGAGGGAACAGAACCCATAATGATGATGATATTTAACTCAAAGAGGTGGAGTTTCAGTCAGTAGAAGAGAAAAGAGGTTTGCACCAGGGGTCATTTTGTGGTTACCCATCCATTTCTACACTTTGCATTTGAATGGATTAAGAAAAGAACTTTATGTGGCATTGAAGACAGTTCCATAGAAGTGCTATTCTCTGTGATACATACCTATCTCTACAGCATGTTCTGTTAATTTTGCAAAAAAAAAAAAAAAACTGAGGTTCCTTGAGTGGATGTTTATGATACCATTGGACTTGACAATGTGTAATAGGTCTGATAAAGTATGGTCTGTTGCAGTTTGCACAAGACACAGTCATATCTCTCAAACTGCACACGCTGAAAACAGGAACAAAGGCCCTTGAAAAGTAGATACATCCCACTAAAAATCTGGGCATCTAATTAGCATAAAATCTGAATACCAAGTGGCACATATTTTTTCCACTTTGAACAGGAATAGTGGATATTACTCAGATGTATATGTTTAAAAAAGAGAGTGACAAAAATTATGGAAAAATATAAGCACATTATCAAAAAGACAGTGTAAAATCTGTAGACCTTAATGAACCGTATTACAAAATTCTACTACGCAAAGTCATTTATATTTGCTTCTGAAATGGGGAAATGTAAGATGTGTATCCTGTTTCTTTAAATTATTAGCACCACTAGTGTGTTGGTCATGTAGTGTGGCTTTCTGTCTACTAGACAGCTTCAAACCTGATACATGATGAGGGGGATTCAGAAAATTGTGTAAAGGGGTAAATAAAGCCTAGACATATGCAACTACCTCCAAAAATAGGGAAATCCTAAATCAGGCCAGAAAACAGGAACATCCCACTAAAATTCTGGGCATGTAATTAGCATAAAATCTGAATACCAAGTGGCACATATTTTTTCCACTTCCAATAGGAATAGTGGATACTACTCAGATGTATATGTTTAAAAAAGAGAGTGACAAAAATTATGGAAAAATATAAGCACATTATCAGAAAGATAGTGTAAAATCTGTAGACTTTAATGAACCGTATTGCAAAATTCTACTACGCAAAGTCATTTATGTTTGCTTCTGAAATGGGGAAATGTAAGATGTGTATCCTGTTTCTTTAAATTATTAGCACCACTAGTGTGTTGGTCATGTAGTGTGGCTTTCTGTCTACTAGACAGCTTCAAACCTGATACATGATGAGGGGGATTCAGAAAATTGTGTAAAGGGGTAAATAAAGCCTAGACATATGCAACTACCTCCAGAAATAAGGAAATCCTAAATCAGGCCAGAAAATAGAAACATTCCTGCAAACTATGAGAGAGAGAGAGAGAGAGAGAGAGAGATTGTTCCATCTGTGTGTTTGAACAGATGCATACGGAAAGGTGTATGTATATCTATTCAATGATCATCCTAATGAGTGCTGAGTATCAATTACATCTGGATCTGGATGTCATAGCTTTGGATATAAGCTGTGCGATGAAAAATAATTTCTTTCCAAAAGTGGATATGTGCTGATCAAAGGACAGTTTATTGCTGACAAACATTCCCAGTTCTCTAGGGGTTCAGTTTTTAAGGGGTGTTGTCAGTGTGATAGTTACAAGGGGAGTAATGATTGCCAAAGGATATGATTAGACTTTTCTTGATATTTAGTTTTAGTCCATTGTCTTGACACCAGCTGTTTGTTTGGGGCAGGCCTAATTGTATGATGCTGGTTTCTCCTCTGGGTAGTTTATGACGGCACCAAGTTTGCAGTCATCTGCTAACTTCTTAGTCCCAAACTCATAACATTAGCTTTGATTGCTAAGAAGGGAATGCCAAAGAGGAGTGGCCTAAGAACTGAACCCTAGGCACTCTGGTAGTGACAGGTCTTTTGGAGGAGGTAGAGCTGCCCACCCTTAATTCCATCATTCTATTTGTTAGCCAGCTTGCTATCTGATGAGTTATATATGCATTAACATTTATCTGGGACAGTTTATCTATAACGCACAAGTGTGCAAATGTGTTGAATGCCTTTGCAAGGTCTGGATATGTAGTGTGCACTAATTTGGCCTCATCCATTGCCTCTAAGTGTAGTCAAAAATGAGCAATCTTAAATCTTCACATGAAGAGTCATATGCCTCTTTGTGCAAATCAGGGCATTGTCACGCAACTACTGACTATTAAGAACACCAGAAATTTATGGAGAAAGGTAGATAGTGGAATTTAAGGTTCTAAATACCTACATATATATAGTGCTTGCTTGAATGTGGGTATCAGATAAGAAGTGCAGTGCAAATGCAGACAACTTATAACAACATAGAAAAGGTAAACATGTTCAAATAAGACCACTGGCCAATAGTAGAACAGCACACTTCAAGGTACTACAGTACATTTAGTACTCGTTTGCCTAAATTAGGATACTCCCTCCCATCCTTTGCCCAAAACTTCAATATATTCCAAAAAACTGAAAACAAATTAAGATATATCCATCTCAGTCCTTATAATGAGTACCTTTGTTTTGACAACCAAAAATTAAAAGTAGATCCTTCTTGAAAGTAGAACTTCTGTACTCTAGAACAATCTATTCTATTAACTATTAATTGAATGCTACTGTCCACTCACACTTCCAGAAATCTGTCTATATCCACAGGAATGCAGATGACATTCTGTTTGTTAGATTTCCTTTTACCTTAACAATGACAGGAAAGTCATTTGCAAAATTAGCAGTAGAATACTGGGAGAGAATCCTATAAAAGCATCAGATCTACTACTGAAAAATGCATCATTGAACACAAATCGGAGATTAGAAGGGCCATTGACAGTAATGCCTTGTATAAGCACATAGTTGATTCAGGTATTGAACATAGATTCTCCTTTAGAGTTATTGATGTATCTGACCTCCTGCCAGAGGTGGTGATAGTGGTAATTTACTTGAATTAAAAGAGTATTAATGGATTCTTAGGTTGAACTCTGACCATTTTCCAGGTTTAAATAATATGATTACCTTGAAACCTGTTCTTGTTAAATTGCAACATACTAGGTTGCGATAATGTTATGTTTTTCTAATTTTTCTAATTTTTCTAATTTTAATGATTTGTTTTATATACTTGTGGTCACATGATTTTTGGACTGCTGGTCATGTGACTTCAGTGACCTATATTTAAACCATTTGGTTTTTAGATTTGTTTGTATTAGTATTGAGGAAGGATTTTATCCGAAAGCTTTGCTATTATAAAGTGTGTTTTTCTCAGATCGTAGGTTTACCCCAGGGGTCATCTCTGTGTCACTACTAGACAGAGGCACAGTATTCTAAATCTATTCTGTACACTAGACAGAGGCACAGTAAACTAATTCTATTATGTAAGGGGGTCTTCACTGTGTCACTACTAGACAGAGGCACAGTATTCTAAATCTATTCTGTACACTTTTGTACCATTACATGTGGTGGTGAAAGCCACATCACTATGGCTAGGCTTATAAATGCCCCAGGGCAGATAGCCTAGTACTAAACTATGAAACTAATTATAGACCCATCGGCCTGAGGCTACTCTACTCATTGAGGGATTTCTATAACTCCAAGTTTAAGCTTTTTGTGTACTTTAACACTAACTGCTTGGCACTGAGAACTCTGGTATTCCTTGTGGATTCAAGTGCACTTTCTCTCCAGGGACTGTTGCTGTGCTGTGCTAAATTAAACTGTTTTCACCAGTTAACTCTAAGAATGGCTTTATTCCTGAGCAAAATTCATTCACTTGTTTCTGATACCCAGAAAGTGTCTCATATTCTGACTTCAGGACATGTTGTGAGAACTTCTCCTGCAAACCTACTTACTCCAGAAACTTCAGTTTCTTTCCAAGTATTCAGATATTTTATGGCTTCATTTTAACCAGTTGTCTCACATCATCATTCACTTCACTTGCTTGCTCTTATCACTTAGAAGGGCTTTGCCACTTTGAAGGAATTTGTCTTCAGCATTGGGTACAGGTACAAGCACCTTATCTCCTAGTTTGAATTCTCTCACATTACAGATCTTAACCTCCTCGTGATCCATAAAATATCCTGCTGTACTTTTAAAAGGAGTGTTTTCATCATCTGATGTATGCAACAAAGCATCAGGGATGTCTGCCATTCAACAGTTCAAACGGTGTAAAGCCAGTTGAGGCTTGGGGTATATTCTTACAACAAAGAGAAGATTTGACAGCAGGTAGTCCCAGTTTTTTGTCATCTGCCTCTATAGCCTTTAACAAGATAAAATTTAAAGTTTTGTTAAAATGTCCAAGTCACCATCTGCTTGAGGGTGATATACAGAGATCCTTAGATGCTTCACTTTAAAAATACTGGCAAAGTTATTGCATCATTGCATCACTGGGCAGCACATTATCAGAAAGACAGTGTAAAATCTGTAGACTTTAATGAACCGTATTGCAAAATTCTACGCAAAGTCATTTATGTTTGCTTCTGAAATGGGGAAATGTAAGATGTGTATCCTGTTTCTTTAAATTATTAGCACCACTAGTGTGTTGGTCATGTAGTGTGGCTTTCTGTCTACTAGACAGCTTCAAACCTGATACATGATGAGGGGGATTCAGAAAATTGTGTAAAGGGGTAAATAAAGCCTAGACATATGCACCTACCTCCAAAAATAGGGAAATCCTAAATCAGGCCAGAAAACAGGAACATTCCTGCAAACTATGAGAGAGAGAGAGAGAGAGAGAGAGATTGTTCCATCTGTGTGTTTGAACAGATGCATACGGAAAGGTGTATGTATATCTACTCAATGATCATCCTAATGAGTGCTGAGTATCAATTACATCTGGATCTGGATGTCATAGCTTTGGATATAAGCTGTGCGATGAAAAATAATTTCTTTCCAAAAGTGGATATGTGCTGATCAAAGGACAGTTTATTGCTGACAAACATTCCCAGTTCTCTAGGGGTTCAGTTTTTAAGGGGTGTTGTCAGTGTGATAGTTACAAGGAGTAATGATTGCCAAAGGATATGATTAGACTTTTCTTGATATTTAGTTTTAGTCCATTGTCTTGACACCAGCTGTTTGTTTGGGGCAGGCCTAATTGTATGATGCTGGTTTCTCCTCTGGGTAGTTTATGACGGCACCAAGTTTGCAGTCATCTGCTAACTTCTTAGTACCAAACTCATAACATTAGCTTTGATTGCTAAGAAGGGAATGCCAAAGAGGAGTGGCCTAACAACTGAACCCTGGGCACTCTGGTAGTGACAGGTCTTTTGGAGGAGGTAGAGCTGCCCACCCTTACTTCCATGGTTCTATTTGTTAGCCAGCTTGCTATCTGATGAGTTATATAGGCATTAACATTTATCTGGGATAGTTTATCTATAACGCACGAGTGTGCAAATGTGTTGAATGCCTTTGCAAGGTCTGGATATGTAGTGTGCACTAATTTGGCCTCATCCATTGCCTCTAAGTGTAGTCGAAAATGAGCAATCTTAAATCTTCACATGAAGAGCCATGTGCCTCTTTGTGCAAATCAGGGCATTGTCACGCAACTACTGACTATTAAGAACACTAGAAATTTGTGGAGAAAGGTAGATAGTGGAATTTAAGGTTCTAAATACCTACATATATATAGTGCTTGCTTGAATGTGGGTATCAGATAAGAAGTGTAGTGCAAATGCAGACAACTTATAACAACATAGAAAAGGTAAAAATGTTCAAATAAGACCACTGGTCAATAGTAGAACAGCACATTTCAAGGTACTACAGTACATTTAGTACTTGTTTGCCTAAATTAGGATACTCCCTTCCATCCTTTTCCCAAAACTTCAATATATCCCAAAAAACTGAAAACAAATTAAGATATATACATCTCAGTCCTTATAATGAGTACCTTTGTTTTGACAACCAAAAATTAAAACTAGATCCTTCTTGAAAGTAGAACTTCTGTACTCTAGAACAATCTATTCTATTAACTATTAATCGAATGCTACTGTCCACTCACACTTCCAGAAATCTGTCTATATCCACAGGAATGCAGATGACATTCTGTTTGTTAGATTTCCTTTTACCTTAACAATGACAGGAAAGTCATTTGCAAAATTAGCAGTAGAATACTGGGAGAGAATCCTATAAAAGCATCAGATCTACTACTGAAAAACGCATCATTGAACACAAATCGGAGATTAGAAGGGCCATTGACAGTAATGCCTTGTATAAGCACATAGTTGATTCAGGTATTGAACATAGATTCTCCTTTAGAGTTATTGATGTAATACGGCCTCCTGCCAGAGGTGGTGATAGTGGTAATTTACTTGAATTAAAAGAGTATTAATGGATTCTTAGGTTGAACTCTGACCATTTTCCAGGTTTAAATAATATGATTACCTTGAAACCTGTTCTTGTTAAATTGCAACATACTAGGTTGCGATAATGTTATGTTTTTTCTAATTTTTCTAATTTTAATGATTTGTTTTATATACTTGTGGTCACATGATTTTTGGACTGCTGGTCATGTGACTTCAGTGACCTATATTTAAACCATTTGGTTTTTAGATTTGTTTGTATTAGTATTGAGGAAGGATTTTATCCGAAAGCTTTGCTATTATAAAGTGTGTTTTTCTCAGATCGTAGGTTTACCCCAGGGGTCATCTCTGTGTCACTACTAGACAGAGGCACAGTAAACTAAGTCTATTATGTAAGGGGGTCTTCACTGTGTCACTACTAGACAGAGGCACAGTATTCTAAATCTATTCTGTACACTAGACAGAGGCACAGTAAACTAATTCTATTATGTAAGGGGGTCTTCACTGTGTCACTACTAGACAGAGGCACAGTATTCTAAATCTATTCTGTACACTTTTGTACCATTACATGTGGTGGTGAAAGCCACATCACTATGGCTAGGCTTATAAATGCCCCAGGGCAGATAGCCTAGTACTAAACTATGAAACTAATTATAGACCCATCGGCCTGAGGCTACTCTACTCATTGAGGGATTTATATAACTCCAAGTTTAAGCTTTTTGTGTAATTTGACACTAACTGCTTGGCACTGAGAACTCTGGTATTCCTTATGGATTCAAGTGTACTTTCTCTCCAGGGACTGTTGCTGTGCTGTGCTAAATTAAACTGTTTTCACCAGTTAACTCTAAGAATGGCTTTATTCCTGAGCAAAATTCATTCACTTGTTTCTGATACCCAGAAAGTGTCTCATATTCTGACTTCAGGACATGTTGTGAGAACTTCTCCTGCAAACCTACTTACTCCAGAAACTTCAGTTTCTTTCCAAGTATTCAGATATTTTATGGCTTCATTTTAACCAGTTGTCTCACATCATCATTCACTTCACTTGCTTGCTCTTATCACTTAGAAGGGCTTTGCCACTTTGAAGGAATTTGTCTTCAGCATTGGGTACAGGTACAAGCACCTTATCTCCTAGTTTGTATTCTCTCACATTACAGATCTTAACCTCCTCGTGATCCATAAAATGTCCTGCTGTACTTTTAAAAGGAGTGTTTTCATCATCTGATGTATGCAACAAAGCATCAGGGATGTCTGCCATTCAACAGTTCAAACGGTGTAAAGCCAGTTGAGGCTTGGGGTATATTCTTACAACAAAGAGAAGATTTGACAGCAGGTAGTCCCAGTTTTTTGTCATCTGCCTCTATAGCCTTTAACAAGATAAAATTTAAAGTTTTGTTAAAATGTCCAAGTCACCATCTGCTTGAGGGTGATATACAGAGATCCTTAGATGCTTCACTTTAAAAATACTGGCAAAGTTATTGCATCATTGCATCACTGGGCAGCACATTATCAGAAAGACAGTGTAAAATCTGTAGACTTTAATGAACCGTATTGCAAAATTCTACTACGCAAAGTCATTTATGTTTGCTTCTGAAATGGGGAAATGTAAGATGTGTATCCTGTTTCTTTAAATTATTAGCACCACTAGTGTGTTGGTCATGTAGTGTGGCTTTCTGTCTACTAGACAGCTTCAAACCTGATACATGATGAGGGGGATTCAGAAAATTGTGTAAAGGGGTAAATAAAGCCTAGACATATGCAACTACCTCCAAAAATAGGGAAATCCTAAATCAGGCCAGAAAACAGGAACATTCCTGCAAACTATGAGAGAGAGAGAGAGAGAGAGAGAGAGAGATTGTTCCATCTGTGTGTTTGAACAGATGCATACGGAAAGGTGTATGTATATCTACTCAATGATCATCCTAATGAGTGCTGAGTATCAATTACATCTGGATCTGGATGTCATAGCTTTGGATATAAGCTGTGCGATGAAAAATAATTTCTTTCCAAAAGTGGATATGTGCTGATCAAAGGACAGTTTATTGCTGACAAACATTCCCAGTTCTCTAGGGGTTCAGTTTTTAAGGGGTGTTGTCAGTGTGATAGTTACAAGGGGAGTAATGATTGCCAAAGGATATGATTAGACTTTTCTTGATATTTAGTTTTAGTCCATTGTCTTGACACCAGCTGTTTGTTTGGGGCAGGCCTAATTGTATGATGCTGGTTTCTCCTCTGGGTAGTTTATGACGGCACCAAGTTTGCAGTCATCTGCTAACTTCTTAGTACCAAACTCATAACATTAGCTTTGATTGCTAAGAAGGGAATGCCAAAGAGGAGTGGCCTAACAACTGAACCCTGGGCACTCTGGTAGTGACAGGTCTTTTGGAGGAGGTAGAGCTGCCCACCCTTACTTCCATGGTTCTATTTGTTAGCCAGCTTGCTATCTGATGAGTTATATAGGCATTAACATTTATCTGGGATAGTTTATCTATAACGCACGAGTGTGCAAATGTGTTGAATGCCTTTGCAAGGTCTGGATATGTAGTGTGCACTAATTTGGCCACATCCATTGCCTCTAAGTGTAGTCGAAAATGAGCAATCTTAAATCTTCACATGAAGAGCCAAGTGCCTCTTTGTGCAAATCAGGGCATTGTCACGCAACTACTGACTATTAAGAACACTAGAAATTTGTGGAGAAAGGTAGATAGTGGAATTTAAGGTTCTAAATACCTACATATATATATAGTGCTTGCTTGAATGTGGGTATCAGATAAAAAGTGTAGTGCAAATGCAGACAACTTATAACAACATAGAAAAGGTAAAAATGTTCAAATAAGACCACTGGTCAATAGTAGAACAGCACATTTCAAGGTACTACAGTACATTTAGTACTTGTTTGCTTAAATTAGGATACTCCCTTCCATCCTTTGCCCAAAACTTCAATATATCCCAAAAAACTGAAAACAAATTAAGATATATACATCTCAGTCCTTATAATGAGTACCTTTGTTTTGACAACCAAAAATTAAAACTAGATCCTTCTTGAAAGTAGAACTTCTGTACTCTAGAACAATCTATTCTATTAACTATTAATCGAATGCTACTGTCCACTCACACTTCCAGAAATCTGTCTATATCCACAGGAATGCAGATGACATTCTGTTTGTTAGATTTCCTTTTACCTTAACAATGACAGGAAAGTCATTTGCAAAATTAGCAGTAGAATACTGGGAGAGAATCCTATAAAAGCATCAGATCTACTACTGAAAAACGCATCATTGAACACAAATCGGAGATTAGAAGGGCCATTGACAGTAATGCCTTGTATAAGCACATAGTTGATTCAGGTATTGAACATAGATTCTCCTTTAGAGTTATTGATGTATCTGGCCTCCTGCCAGAGGTGGTGATAGTGGTAATTTACTTGAATTAAAAGAGTATTAATGGATTCTTAGGTTGAACTCTGACCATTTTCCAGGTTTAAATAATATGATTACCTTGAAACCTGTTCTTGTTAAATTGCAACATACTAGGTTGCGATAATGTTTTGTTTTTTCTAATTTTTCTAATTTTAATGATTTGTTTTATATACTTGTGATCACATGATTTTTGGACTGCTGGTCACGTGACTTCAGTGACCTATATTTAAACCATTTTGTTTTTATATTTGTTTGTATTAGTATTGAGGAAGGATTTTATCCGAAAGCTTTGCCATTATAAAGTGTGTTTTTCTCAGATCGTAGGTTTACCCCAGGGGTCATCTCTGTGTCACTACTAGACAGAGGCACAGTAAACTAATTCTATTATGTAAGGGGGTCTTCACTGTGTCACTACTAGACAGAGGCACAGTATTCTAAATCTATTCTGTACACTTTTGTACCATTACATGTGGTGGTGAAAGCCACATCACTATGGCTAGGCTTATAAATGCCCCAGGGCAGATAGCCTAGTACTAAACTATGAAACTAATTATAGACCCATCGGCCTGAGGCTACTCTACTCATTGAGGGATTTCTATAACTCCAAGTTTAAGCTTTTTGTGTACTTTAACACTAACTGCTTGGCACTGAGAACTCTGGTATTCCTTGTGGATTCAAGTGCACTTTCTCTCCAGGGACTGTTGCTGTACTGTGCTAAATTAAATTGTTTTCACCAGTTAACTCTAAGAATGGCTTTATTCCTGAGCAAAATTCATTCACTTGTTTCTGATACCCAGAACGTGTCTCATATTCTGACTTCAGGACATGTTGTGAGAACTTCTCCTGCAAACCTACTTACTCCAGAAACTTCAGTTTCTTTCCAAGTATTCAGATATTTTATGGCTTCATTTTAACCAGTTGTCTCACATCATCATTCACTTCACTTGCTTGCTCTTATCACTTAGAAGGGCTTTGCCACTTTGAAGAAATTTGTCTTCAGCATTGGGTGCCGATACAAGCACCTTATCTCCTAGTTTGAATTCTCTCACATTACAGATCTTAAACTCCTCGTGATCCATAAAATGTCCTGCTGTACTTTTAAAAGGAGTGTTTTCATCATCTGATGTACGCAACAAAGCATCAGGGATGTCTGCCATTCAACAGTTCAGACGGTGTAAAACCAGTTGAGGCTTGGGGTATATTCTTACAGCAAAGAGAAGATTTGGCAGCAGGTTGTCCCAGTTTTTTGTCATCTGCCTCTATAGCCTTTAACAAGATAAAATTTAAAGTTTTTTAAAATGTCCAAGTCACCATCTGCTTGAGGGTGATATACAGAGATCCTTAGTTGCTTCACTTTAAAAATACTGGCAAAGTTATTGCATCATTGCATCACTGGGCAGCACAGTGGTGCATCAGTTAATGTTGTTGCCTCACAGCAAGAGGTTTTCCGGTTTGATTCTCAGCTGGGGTGCCTTCTGTGCAGAGTCTGCATGTCCTCCCTGCATTTGCGTGAATTTCCTCTGGTTACTTCGGTTTCCTTTCACATTTCAAAGACATGGAGCATCTCTCCCATGTCCTCTTCTAAAAATAGGCTCTGTCCAAGTTGGACTTTCCCAGTCAACAAATGTATAATAAATAAATCATTCAGGTCCTGAACGGATGCCTTGGGTCCTGCCTCTCAACTGTCCAAATTTTTTCAGAGTGTCTAGATTTTTGCCTCATATTTTTGTTCTGTTCCTCATAAAATTTGTGGGTTTTTCTGGCAAATCACTAAGGATTGAAATCACTAAATAATGACATACACTTGAGTTTCTGATTTTATATACAGTAGGTTCATAGGTTAGTATTAGGCTAAGTGCCCTTGTGGGCCATTTTAAGCCTTGCCAGTTAAATACCTTAACCATTATGCCAACCTCCTAATTCTCCAGAAAATGTGTGCTGTTCCCTCACTTGGGTTACCCTGCAGAACAGGTTATTTTTTAGCTCAAAGTAGGGATATAAATTGGGTCTGATCTGATCTGTTCTGTTCTGTACTGTACTATTTTTTTTAGCCATACTCTGCCTATGCTCTCTCTAGTTCAGTTTAGGGTATCGTCTTCCCATGGAGCTTTCTTCAGACTGACATGGCTTTTATGGAAGTCAGCCAAGTCAGTATCTTGCTCAGTATTCTGATATGAAGTGAACATCAAGACCCGTCAGCTGGGTCATGCCCTATAGATGGCAACTCATGAAAATAATTTTCTTCTAGTGTGGTGCTGTCTGTTTCCCTTTCTGGTTGCCAGGAGTAGTTTTACCTTCTATTCCCTCAGAGTCTTGCATCTGTTACTGGTTGTATCTATATTTTGACATAGAAAGGACAAGACTCTATTCGTGTTCCTCTTCTTCTTTTCCTTCAGTATGACATTCATGTGTCTTGTCCTCGGTTTCTGTTTCCTTTAGTACAGTCTTGTCTACTGACTCTTCTTTGTCTGCTTTTTCAGTGCCTTCTTTTATTGATCAATTTAACTATTAGAACCTTTGATAAAAGTCATACTCGCATTAGGTCCTATACTGACTTCTCTCAGTATTTATTAGATGGACAAATGCCTCCCTTCTAAAAACTAATCTGTATATTTTGACTTGTGCGTTAACCATGAAGCTTGGCTTTCATGTTTCATATTCCTGAAAAAAGATGTCTAAACTGTTTCTGGTGCAGACTCAGTGCTCTACAGTGGATATCTGTTTCTAGTTTTTTTCCCGTATCTGTTTCTCCGTGCTGCCTTCCGGTTGTTAACTACCAAGTTAGTACTATCATTCAGGTAGCCATCTAGGTTTCTTCTTAGCTTAACTACTGTAACCCCTGTGGCATCATGAGAGTGTGGTACTCCAACAGTACTGGGCCCAGCCGTAGGCTGGATTATAGGTACGTGCATATCCCCCAGTTTGTAGCATTTATGGTTTTTGGGGAGATGCATATCCTCAGATTGTAACTGCTGCTGCTTCTGCTGCAACACTCAGTCTCCACTAGGTGTCAGAGTTACAGCATACTAAGCTGGCATTCCTGCTCCCAGAATGGATGAACAAGCGACAGCCACTCACTCCCTTTTTCCCCAGCTGGCTCTTTCAGCTCCCAAGCTGCTAACTGAACTCAGGTTGTCTGGATTGCTGCTGAGGCCTAGCCCAAATTCCACATTGCCCCAAAGCACTGTCTGTTTAAGTGATTTGTTGAACGTCACACCATGGGTAAATTAGGCTGAAGGAATCACACCCTCTAGCACAGGAAGTCATTTAACAGCTCATATATTTAGTCTCATGTGTTAACTGCCAGACTAAATCATCAAGCAGTACAAGGGAATCAGTGCTCAAAAAGCAAAGTGACCAGAAAAGGAAAATCCTGACCCTTGTCTGGAGATTAAACCCATGCATTCCATGTGGTTGTTACTGCCACTGGGCAATAGGGAGTTTCTGGACAATTAGTTACTTGGTTCCCACAATAAAAGCTATTTAATGAAAAGGATCTCTGTTCAAGAGAAACTAATCAGAGATCCAAGCATGTATTTAATATTTGATTAAAAAAGTCAGAGGACAGATTTAGCTGTGTTTACAACTTTAGTGTGATTGTGTTGTAGATATTACTGTTAGTTTGACAGAATTCAATATGGAAAAGCTTTAAAAACTGTGAATTCTAAAAGCTTTTGTTGTCTCCATAGGACAGGTCTGTTAAATGTGAAACATGTTTAGTTCAGTGAAGTTTTGTGATTTTTACTGACAGAATTAAATTAAGTTCTAAAGGTTTGTAACCTAGGGAGGGTGACCAGGAGCCAATCACTTTGGCATGTCTGGAAAATTCTAATTGTAAAGAAAATACAGACAAAAGGAAGGAGCCTTCTTTTTCTAAGGATTTACCCCCTTCTCCTCAAAGGTGTCTAGAAGGGAGGAACCTTCTTCTGAGACAGGATCTGAAGACTCAGTGTTCAGGTGGTGGAAGAGCAGCCTTCCAAAACAAATGCTTTATTAATGAACAGTTTTTTGTCCTTAATGAGGTGAACATTCATAGGACTTCTGTCTCTAGGCCTTCTTTTACCAGCTCCTTTCACTCACTCTTTTTCTTTGCATTGGTCTGTTTCATTAGATATTGACTACAAAAAGCTTTGCAGGGCTGTGCAGTAGGGACAAATAGATTTGAATCTCATCCTATCCCTCTCCCATTTTGGACTAGCCAGGGATGGTGTCACCCTCATCTCTGCTAGCCTCCTCATCAGGTCAGAATCTGGCTTCATTCCAATCATCGCCATTTAATTGCTTGCAGGCCTTGTCAGTGCTACCATCAGAACCAGTGGATTTGGTGTCTTTTTCTTTGACTTTGTCAATCCCAGACATGGGCCCAGCATCAGGGATTTAGCACTAAGGCTGGCACCACCCACTCAGTGTCAGTCTTGAGGGTGGGGCTGCCTTTGAGCCGTTGGATCTGAGAATGTTAGTGTTGATGTCTGCATTGGTGCACTTGGTGCCAGGAATCAGTGTTAGATACTCATCCGTATGGGTTGTTGTTGCACTGTTGGTGCAGGGTCCTTGATGCCAACTCAGTTGTCAGAGCCTGTGTCACTTGCCAAGGTTGCATCCTGCCTTGCATTCTTTTCTCCAAGGATGAGTGAAAGGAACCTGATATTGTGGCTCCAGTGCTTAGGAGGCGTGAAAGGATCCTCTAGTCCCTTAAGAAATGGATTGATTTGGTACGTAATTTAATTGTGGACTCCACTTTTGCTGGAGCAGCCTAGAAAAATGTGCTAATTCTATAGAGCCATTAATCCATCCTTCAGACAAGGCGGCAAGGGAGGTGGACCACTTTGGGAAGTTTGTGTATGTTTTCTTTATGTTCACACTTAGAATGTTTAGTTACCAGGCACACATTAAGAGGTTTGAATGTAGAATTACTGATGACATGGCGAGTATGGTGGAGAAAGTGCCTGACAAAGAGTTGTATATGACTGAAAAATGAAAAAATAAAAAATAAATAGATAAAACAAGAATAATGTACATAGCTCACATCTCATAGGTTCATGGCTAAGTACTAGGCTAGCTGCTCTTATTATGTATTACACCTAATGAGAATAGCTGAGCTTATACCATAGATAGTTTGAGGGGATCTATGCATGGGATAAAGCATTTAGTAGCTGCACCTGTTCCTTAGTAATACAGGGTCTGTCCTGGGGTAAATTTTCTGTTTCCCTTTCATAGATCTAACTTGGAGTTGAAAATGGGCAGTTTAATTTTTTTTAATTTGAAAGATAGCTGCGATTGAAAATTGAAAAATTAACTGCTGCAGCTGCATTTTCTGTTCTAAAGAGTCTCACCATGCACCTTGCCCGTAATGCATTGGATGGTTCAATAAGGGTGTCAGGTGCCACAGTAACACTGTTGCATCACACCTGGCTCAGCAGTACAAATTTCCAAGAGATTTCAAAATGCCTTTCCTTATTGCCCTGTTCAGTGGCTCTGATCTTTTTGAACTCAAGTTTAGGCTAAGCTGGAGACAGTGAAATGGAAGGGAAACTCTCACAGCTGTTGGTATAAAGGTTATAGGTCTGCCCCTACTTTAGGAAGCAGAAGAGCACATGTTAGACATGGTGCTGGTGTGGCCAGCAGAAGTAGAACCAACATCTAAGGAAGAACCAGCAAGAATGAGGTAGTGGTTTTCATGACAGTCGCCAGTGGAATGGTAGACATGACAGTGACCAATGGAATTGTAGATACGACAGTCACCAGTGGAATGGTAGATACGACAGTCACCAGTGGAGTGGTGGACATGACAGTCACCAACGGAATGGTAGACAAGACAGTCACCAATGGAATGGTAGACACAGCAGTCAGTCACCATTGGAATGGTAGACACACCAGTTAGCAGTGAAATGGTAGATACGACAGTCACCAGTGGAATGGTAGACACAGCAGTCACCAATGGATTGGTAGACACACCAGTTAGCAGTGGAATGGTAAATACGACAGTCACCAGTGGAATGGTAGACACAGCAGTCACCAATGGAATGGTAGACACAGCAGTCACCAATGGAATGGTAGACACACCAGTTAGCAGTGGAATGGTAGATACGACAGTCACCAGTGGAATGGTAGACACAGCAGTCACCAATGGAATGGTAGACACACCAGTTAGCAGTGGAATGGTAGATACGACAGTCACCAGTGGAATGGTAGACACAGCAGTCACCAATGGAATGGTAGACACACCAGTTAGCAGTGGAATGGTAGTTACGACAGTCACCAGTGGAATGGTAGACACAGCAGTCACCAATGGAATGGTAGACACACCAGTTAGCAGTGGAATGGTAGATACGACAGTCACCAGTGGAATGGTAGACACAGCAGTCACCAATGGAATGGTAGACACACCAGTTAGCAGTGGAATGGTAGATGTGACAGTCACCAGTGGAATGGTAGACACAGCAGTCACCAATGGAATGGTAGACACACCAGTTACCAATGGAATGGTAGACACACCAGTTAGAAGTGGAATGGTAGATACGACAGTCACCAGTGGAATGGTAGACACAGCAGTCACCAATGGAATGGTAGACACACCAGTTAGCAGTGGAATGGTAGATATGACAGTCACCAGTGGAATGGTAGACACAGCAGTCTCCAATGGAATGGTAGACACACCAGTTAGCAGTGGAATGGTAGATATGACAGTCACCAGTGGAATGGTAGACACAGCAGTCACCAATGGAATGGTAGACACACCAGTTACCAATGGAATGGTAGACACACCAGTTAGCAGTGGAATGGTAGATACGACAGTCACCAGTGGAATGGTAGACACAGCAGTCACCAATGGAATGGTAGACACACCAGTTAGCAGTGGAATGGTAGATACAACAGTCACCAGTGGAATGTTAGACACAGCAGTCACCAATGGAATGGTAGACACACCAGTTAGCAGTGGAATGGTAAAAGAGAAAAAAGTTAGAATAATTTACCCAGAAGTTAAATATAATGATAAAAAATAAGATCATGGGCAAATAGAAGCAATGTATGACTTAATGTTACAGATTTACAGTACATTTTATTGATAATTAGTCAGAGTTTCATATACAAACAAATTTGTGGTAAATCAATTTCAGAAGTCAGTCACTTTTATATACAGTTGGTAGTTGCAATGCAGTACAGAGCATAAATAGGGGTAGTAGAGAGGAGTTCTCAGGTAATAGCCAAATAGACTGGAGTTGAGGGTAGGTAAGGAGAGAAGAATCTAGGTCTAGAGGACCTAGAGTAAAACATTTTGGGAAAGAGATAGGAAGTAAGGTAAAGCGAGAATGGTTAGAGAAAGAAGAGACCATAAGACAGAGCTCAAGAGGAGGGAAAAGAAGTTGCAGAAAAAGTAGGCAGGAAGTATTTTGAGTGTGTAATATTAGTAAGACTTGAAAATAAGGAAAAAGGAGAAATAGCATGGAGGCAAGCATGTAAACATAATAACTTTATAAATGAAGGTGTGGGGTGAGGAGAGGGAGAACAAGCTGTCTACTACATTTCCAGGTTTGAGGATAACAGTAAACTTTACCAAGTCTTTGATGGAGTTTTCTCAGACCCTATGATTTGTAGGCTATTCACTGGACACACGTCTTTATAAAAATAGTCTCCTTCCAGAAAATAAAATCCTCCAGTTTTACAAGCAGTGGTCATGTTTATCAAGCCATTTCTGTGTTAGTAGCTGCATTCCTCAGTGCTGGGCTCATGGGAGCCAGACTATCTCTAATTTCTTTCATGAGGTATCACATCAGGTGCTCCAGTGCACCTTGAGGGCTAATTGGATCCAGTGCATGAATCTAATGTCAGTTCATATCAGAATCTCTAAGGCATGTTGGTGGAACCTGGATTGTCGACTCTAGCCTTTACTTGGGCAGACCCTTCCAGCTTCCCAACCCTTAGGTGACTGCAACAACAGATACTTCATTTCTATGGTGTGGGACGTTGTAAAGGGCAGGTAGTCCAGTTATTTTGGTCACATAGTAAGGTTAACCTGCATACCACCATCCTAAAGTTGAGGGTGATTCTACTTACTTTGCAGGCATTTCAAGATTCCCTCAGGCAATGATTGCTATTCACTGTAACAACATGAGAGGTATCTCAGTTGCATGTTTTCCCTTACCAACACTTTGGTGTAAGTGAGGCCCTCACCTGCAGCTACTGTATTGATTTTATCCAGCCCCACTCACACCTATAGGTACTCACCTCAGATAGTACCCACTCTACTATCCCTGACCTCTCTTCCACAGATTCTGATAACCATGGATGAACAATTTCCTATGGTTTCTCCTGCTAGTCTGGTTGATATGGGCATCCTGAGACAGTGTAGCAACTGCCTCATGCACACAGACAACCCTCTACTATTGCCACCTACGAATAGAAAATGTGAGATATGCAATTACATTAAGAACCTAGAATCCTCGCTGTCTCAATCACAAGCCAGTGACTTATTGTAGCCCTGCACACACACTACGAACACCACACCTCTAACACCACCCACACCTGTACAACACACTCCTACATATGTGGAGGTTCTCAATAAAAACATACCTAAACAAAAGAGACCTCCGAAGTGAAAACACCCACACACATCACAACCCACAGCACCAAGGATCACACATAGTACACATGTTTGTGTCTCACAGCCTCTAAGGCCCAGCCACAAACCCAACATACTAGTCATAGAAGACTATCTCACAGGATGTGCCCTCACCAGGCTGATAAGGAGAAAGTTATGGTAAGTTGCTTGTCAGGTGCTAGAATCCGCCATATCATGCATGCACTCAAGTCTGTTAACAGCAGGTACTGTTTTGACTCTGTCATAGTCCATGTTGGAGTGAATGACTTGAGACGTACCTCCCTGGACTATATGAAGAGAGACATGAGTGAGCTCACTGAGTGTGTGTCCCAGGCAGGTACGTCCCTAGCCTTAAGCAACATTCTACCATCACCCAGAATGATGCCTCAATACACACAGAAAATGATTGACTTTAACAGTTGGCTTAGTTTCTGCGGTCATTCCAGGGGGATCCAGTACATGACAGCCTTTGGGACATGACTGACAGACCACGAGCTTTGCCAGAGATGGGCTTCATCTGTCTCATCTGGGCTTCAGGCTTCTGGCAAAGGCTCTTGTCTCCCCCATAGTGTCTTTTTTAGGCAAGGTCATGAGCACAAAATTAGCAGCATGAAAAATTCTTCTCAACAAAATTTAAAGGTCATGTTGCTAAACACTAGGAGTCTTAGCATGAAACTGCACTTATTGCAAGCATTCCTTGCCCTGGAGGATGCTGACATTTATGCAGTTACTGAAACCTGGTTCAAAGCTGTGGAGAGCACCCCAGTCTTACCAGGTTACTCATCCTACCATACTTTCAGACCACAGATGGAGGGCTGCAAAGCAAAAGGAGGTGGAGTTTCAATATTTATCAATGACATACACACCTTCAAGCTGGTCAAACGGTATGATGCACAGGAGACACTCCAAGTGCAGACAAAACACCTAGTCAAATCATAGCTAGCTACAGACCCCTAACCATGACTCAGGACACCCACTCCACCTATCCGGACTTACTTGAATCCATCAAGATTCAACCCTCTACCCTGATCCTGGGTAACTTTAACTACCCAACCATAGAGTGGAAGACCTATTCTAGCTCTGAACGCCCAGAGATTCCTCGACTTTGTCAATGCCAGTGCATTGGATCAGCTGGTCAACACCCCTACAAGAGGTGAAAATATCCTGGACCTGGTCCTAACCAACATGAGTAGTCACTATAGCACCCCTACAGTGTCATCCTCCTTGGTCAGATCTGACCATAAAGTGATCACCTTTGAAGCCACCATCTCCCCTTACCCCCTCCTTTTCAGGGTCAAACAAAAAACTTTTCCAAAGCTGACTACAGTCTCTTCAGAGCAGGTATAAGCAATTTCACAGCCACTATCCCTTCATTTGGAACTAACACTAATGTCCAAGCCTACACCAGAAAACTATATGAGTACCTATATAGCTGCATGGACCCAGCAATAGCTGATAGGACCAAATCATCTTCCTCAAGGAAGAGTAAACCTGTTAGGTGGACAGCAGCAATAAACAGACTCTATAATAAAAGGAAAAAATTGCTGTCCAGGACCAAGAAGGAGCAGGTGCCAAGTTGGAAGCAATCTCTCCTTTGTCTGAATAAGTAAATGAGGTCACTGGTGAAATCCTCTAAGGATAACTTTGAGTCCAAATTGGCCACATCCACTAAGGACAGTCACAAGGCCTTCTTCATATATATCTGCAATCTCAAAGGTAACACTCAAAGCTGCTCTGAACTGGTGGTCGATAACAGCACATACACAAATGCCATAGATATAGCCAACCTGTTGGCAGACAGGTTCAGTGAAAACTTCACCCCCTTTCCCCCATCAGTAAACCAGGACATCCTCAGTACCTGCCCCCCTTCCCTCATAATCAGGGAGCAGGTCTTTAATGCCCTCTCAAAGGCAAAAAATACAGTCTCCATGGGACCCGATAACATCCTTGGCTGTATCCTACATGAACTCAGGCATGAGCTCTCAGCTCCATTAGGCATCCTATTCAACCAAAGCCTGAGCACCGATTCTTCCCAGCTGAATGGAGGACAGCCACTGTCATCCCTCTACACAAAGGTGGAGTATCCATTGACCTAGGCAATTATAGGCCCATCAGTCTAACTAGCCTGATCTGCAAGGCGCTGGAACTCATTATCATGGACCTTATAAACAAGGACATTGGCAACCTCCAAACGCTTGACACCACATAGTTTGGTTATGTCAAAGGGAAATTATGCCTGTTAAACTTGGTTGATTATTTTTAAACAGTCACCAAAGATATGGATGATGGGAAGACTGTGCACACCACCTACCTTGACCTAGCCAAAGCCTTCGACACTATTCCCCACTCGGGCATAATAGATAAACTCTCCCAGTACCAGATGAGTAGTTAACTGGCTCACTGATAGAACCCACTCAGTAAAAATAGGGGGCGCCACCTCTAGTAGTAGACCAGTAATGAGTGGTGTACCCCAAGGATCGGTACTGGGGCCTGTACTGTTTGGGATATACTTTTCTGAGGGTAGGCCAAAACTAGTGGTCTGTGGCTGACCAGCTTTGCAGATGACTGCAAGCTGGTTGCTGTCTTAAATTACCCTAGTGATGTGAACATCCTCCAAGAGGGCCTTACCCAAACTAATGACTGGTGCCAGAAGCATGGTCTCAAACTGAATGCCAAGAAATGCATCATTATCCCCTTTGGGGAAAATTACACCCCCACTAATTATCATATTAATAACAACGTACTAAGCACACAGTCAGTCGTGAGGGACTTGGGCACCCAGGTTGATAGCAACCTGACTTTTGACCACCCTGTTGCCTCCATTGTATGTTAGACTTTCTACATGGCCCACCTCATAAATAAGGGCATTTCATCCAGGAACAAGGAGGTCATAACATCCCTGTACTCCTCCCTTATCAGACCCATTATCGAGTACAGTACCCCTTTGGCATGTACTTTGCCAAGTACATGCAGCAGATGGAGAGACCACAGAGGTTCCTGACCAGGAAAATCCAGGGTCTCAAACACCTATCCTATACAGGTAGGCTAAAAGTCTGTCTCTACTCAGTCTCATACAGATTGCTCAGAGGTGACCTGTGTCTGGCATACAAGGCCATCTCAGACCAACCTTGATAGAGTTGCTGCATATCCGTAAGTCAAACTCCACTTGCGCAACATGCATGCAAGGCCTTAACCTAGTCTGTGACATTAATAGAACTTGTTGGCAGGATAGATTTGTGTCCCAAAGACTCCCCCATCTGTGGAATAGACTCCCTCTCCATGTCCAGTAGAGTACCTCTCTAGCTCTCTTTAAGAGGAACCTGGACGACTGGATGGAAAACAGAAAATACACCCCTGGGATTCCACCTGTGTCCCTACTGGACAGGGGAAACAGATGCTGACTTTGAGGAAACATGGGCAAAATTCTTGGCTAGGCTTATTAGGGCCTCTGGGCTAGTAGCCTAATATCATCCTATGAGCCTATGAACATGGCAGTGAGAGTCACTCATTCTACCCCCCTTTGCAAGACGAAGTAAGTTTATGGGAACAAGCGTCGTCTTCAGATTGCATTCTGATAGTTCCTTACATTCCTAGGGAAGGCAGTTCATGATGGAGAGGATCAAAAAATGTCTGATGCTGTCATATGAGTAGTCCCTTAGCTGAACAATGGAGGAATCTCTTTTCCACTGATGATGGAGGCTTTACTGCATCTTGGTTACTTTTGTAACCAATGTCAATTCCAGCATTTCTTTTCCTTGCTTCCCCATCCACATCAGTAGCCCAGGGACACCTTATTCCGGGAGTGGTTTCCAGGCCCTCTTTATGCCTTTTCTCCGTTTCCTGTCATTTCCAGGTGTATAGAGAAAGCAAAATTGAGCAGGGCCAGCATTATTCACATAGACCCATTTTCGTCATGACAAGCCTGTTTCCCGTTGTTTTGTTCATAGGATCATAGGATTTTAGGAGGTTACTAGGCTAATGGCCCGAGGGCCTTTACAAGCCTAGTCAAATTTTATTCTTGTTATCATGATCAGCATCTACTGCCCCTGTCCAAGAGAGATACAGTGTAAATTTACGGTTACCCATCCAATTGTCCAAACTGTGTTTGAGGAGGACCAATGAGGTGGTCTGTCTGATGTGAAGTGGGAGACTATTCCAAAGATGTGGTAACGTCTGGGAGACAAATGTGTCCCTCCAGCAGGATCTGTTGATGTCACATACCAGGTTTAGGTCTTTAGAGCGAGTTTCTCAGTTTCCTGAAAAAGCTTCTCAAATGAAGCTGTTTAGGACCCTACTGACTCGCTCCTCTGGCATTCATCACTAGGACCTATATGCTTTCAGATTAGCTGCTTAGTTTCCCCATTTCTTGTGACAGCAGGGGCACAACTTATTTCTGTCCTGAAGTTCAGTACCAGGGAAATGTACAGAAGCAAATGAAAAGTTGTTTTGGCTTGGGCCATGGAAAAATAGTTGCTTGCCTTGTTAGCTATTGTACCTGCAGTCCTAAGTTACCTTGCTCAAATTGTCCACTCTGTTTTTTATTTTGAGCTATGTTTCTATCAAAGTCCACATAGCTTTTAGCTGTATTTTCCACCATGGCTTTTAAAAATGTTCCTTGTTTTTTTCTAAAGGCTTATAAGGCTTTACTTTGTGGAACTATTGTCATCTGATCACTGCTTAGGGAGCTTATCAAACTATGGGATCTTTATTTTATTCTAGAGAATGTCACACTATCCCATTACCAGCTAGCCTGTAAAGTGGAATTCAAGTTTCTCTCCTGGAAAACCATTTTCTTAGTAACCATACGTCTGCAGATATATTTCAGAGCTCCAGGCCTTATGTTTTTGTACATGGTCTTTTACATGAACAGAATAATCCTGTGCACTCATATCTAAAGTAGCTATATAGGTTAATATTAATCAGTCCATTAATCTCTCAGTATATTTCACAACTATTCTAAAAAAGATGACTGTTTTTTACACTGTATGAATGCACATAAGCAGTTACATTTTTGTCTCTATAGCATGAAGAATTTCAAAAAGATACAAACATTTTCATATGCTTTGCTCCTAACACACTGGGTGTGAAATTTACCAAATTCTCCTTGTCTAGATGGCTGCCTGATTATATCAAACCTTTTGACAATGACTATAGAGTGTTAACTAGGTGAGCTAAGGCCTAATTCCACATGGGCTGTAGCGACTTCACAGGTGTTTTTGAAGAATATCTCTACTGATGATTTATGTGCAGCTGTGTCATGCGCTTCCGTTTCAGAAAACATTACAAGCTGGATGTGATCTTTAGGACTCACTCCTCATGTGGAGCCACAACTGTTTAGGTTATCCTTTAATAAGGCCACCAAGCTAGGTTTGCTGAGGACTGTGTCCTAGCAATAGAAGAATATTTACCTGACTATGTCATATATTCAAGTGCTGTGTATCTACAGTAACAGTACAACTGCATCATCATAGTACTGCCTCCTCAACATCCCCATCCACCTTACTCTTGGTTGGCAGGTGGGGGTGTTTTGAGTTGGTGTGTGGTGTGTGCGCTGGTTTAAGTGGTTTAGTCCACATCTAGAGGAAAATGGCGGTATGCAGGGACTTATGAAAAAAAAGGAAAGATAAAACATGGGAAAGTTTTATCTGTGCTGAGTAGACTGACACCTGACATCTTAGTCCTTGTGGTTGAGGGCAATGATCCATGACCTTGCAAATCTGTTGTTATGGCAAGTACAACTTTCAATGAACTTATACCTGTCTTATAATTTGAACTCCATCACAAAATTTGACCATAACATATCTACTTGAAGACTGCTCTCCACCTCCCTTTCTGTGAAAAATGTTTCTAGCATTTCCCTAATGCCGTCCATGTTGTATTTTCGAACTGTGTCACATTGTTCTTGCGTATAAATTTAATATATACATTTGGATTCTTGGATTTCTTTGAGGAACTAAGTGTTTCTGACACAGCTCTCCTAATCTTCTTTACTCAGGACTGTGTCTATTGAGGTATTCTAATCTATCATTATATGTCTTCTGTGCAGAACTTTCACCATTTTTGTTTTAGCCTGTAGTTTTTTCTTCAAGGCCACACATAGTACTCTAAGTATAGTCCTGCCAACTGCCTGTAAATAAGAATGTCAACTTTTAGCTTCCCGCTCTTGATATCACCTCCTATACATGTCAGTAACCCAATGAACCAAAATAGAACAACTGATGAAATGTGAGGAGCAAGAGACCAAGCCCAACAAGGAGAAATATGCCAGCAAATACCAATTCAATAGTCACTGCAAATTAGTGTAATCCAACTTATTGTAGAATTTCTCAGTAACCCAATGATATTGTTTGTTGCTCTGCTGCATCATTTGCTTACCTTTAGTTCATTTGATAGGGTTACTCCTTGGTCTCTTCCATGTTTATTGCTTCTTCTGCTTCCTCTACATTTCAGTACTTCTTTGATGGCTTATTATTTTCCAGGTACATTGTTCTGCATCTTCATGTTGAATTTAAGCTGCCATTTAGATTATTCCTCCATTTTTGCCACTTCCATTCTCATCCTACCTACAGATTCCAACCCTATTACATATGTCTGAAAGATCAGTAAAGGTGCACGCTTTCCCTTCTAGACCTTCCAAAGTATCAGTTTTAGAGCCATCTAAATGGACAATCCACTGTACTGACTATTTTGGTACCCGTTTGTTAGCCATCCTTTTACCTTGGCAAAGTCAAGATTACTACTGCCTCATGTGCCCTTTTGTCAAACTCTATCAGCTACTCCAGGTATGAATAATTTTCTTCCGGAATGTATTACAGTACTGTGTCACAAACCTTCTTAACGACTAAATAGGCTATTTCTGTAGCTCCATCATTACTCTAATAGTTAACTTTTGTTATATTTGTATGGCCGTGCCCAAAGGCCATTTCTGATGTAATGTATTGCTTACTTAGTCAGGGAACTGCACAGTTTTATATAGAAATGGAAGAACTGTGTATGAAAAAATGATGTCAAAAAGGTAAAAGCCTAAAGGATGACAAGTTCAGGGATTACTTTTCCATCTTGAGAGATGTTCAGCATGTAAATATCTATGATTAGAATAGGAAAGAGCTCTTAGTGGCATTAATTTATGCCACAGGGTGATTATGATTGCAACTATGCAAATATAATGTATCTTATTTTTGTTTCTTTTCTCCTCCAAAGTTTTCTATACAGGAGAGAGCCAGAAGTGTTTGATTGAAAATACTGGAATGTTTCATGGATGTATTGCATAATTTAACTAACAAGTCTTTTAGTTAAACACTGTTATGATTATCATCCTAGAATTCAGAACTTTTAAAATATACAGGGTGGTGTTTCAGGCTGTGGATACTTTTCCACAGACTAATGCGGAGTATTTAACATGCGGTACTTTGATTCATACAGTTTTGAATGTTATGTTAATATGGAAATACTTTTTTACTGGATGTCCTTTTGTGTGATGAATCAAGATAGTAGCATATGTATGTCAACAATGCATGGAATATTTCCCCAACCCCAGGGATTATCGATTTTACATACCTGTTGACCAGTGTGTCGACAAAATGGATGGCAGCATTAGGGAGTTTCTGTCATTATATCCTCTCCAATATATATAAAGTTTATATATATATATATATATATATATATATATATATATATATATATATATATACCTATAGTTAATAAATATATTGTATATTAGTATATTAGTAAATATATATATATAAAGCAGAAGAAGAAAGAAAAGACATGAAATATTTATTGCCAGCATATGGAGCCATTAAATAAGTCTTATATTTTATACATTCTTGGATGTCTCATTCCCATGTGTGCATCTTTAGGATGGATGCACGTCAAAGGACAGTAAGGATTTGTTGTACTAGAGGCAAGACTTTTATGAATTTATACTACGGAATTTCATTTATTTGTTCAGATGGAATGGAAACAAAGCAGATGCAGTAGTGTTCATGTCTCTCCAGAGGATAAATCCATAAGATTTAGAAACTTTTTTTTTATGGTAGCTGATTTTGCATGAAGAGCAGCTATGTGCTGGGTAGGGGTAATTCAGAGATAAACTCAGCACTGTTATGGTAGGGAGAGAAATGTTATGGCATGCATAATATGCAAATGATAAATGATACAGAAATGAGCAACATTATTAAAATGAGGGCAATGGCAGATACAAATGAGGGTAAACAATATGGTGGAGTGATTCAGAAAAGTATATTTAGAGTGAAGAGATACCACAGCCAGAGTTGTTGACTGCAGTAAAACCTTGGAGTTATGGGGGAGGGAATACAAAACATGTACAAAGTTGTGACACATAGCCCACAAACTCAGTGTGCCACTCAACCACAGCCTATAAGGCATAACAATGTACCCAACACTCTAGTCACAGGTGACTCTATAGTCAGGCACACTGATGTTCCACTCACCAGGCTAAACAAGGAGAAAGTTACTGTCAGCTGCCTGTCGGGTGCCAGGATCCGCCACATAATGGACGCACTCAAGTCACTCTACAACAAGTACAAATATGACTCTGTCATTGTCCATGTTGGTGTGAATGACCTGAGACATATCTCCCTAGACCACATGAAAAGAGACATGAAGGAGCTCTCCAATCTTGAAGCCCAGGCAGGTATGACCCTAGCCCTGAGTAGCATCCTGCCATCACCCAGAATGATACCACAGTACAAGGACAAAATGATTGACTTCAACAATTGGCTAAGCTATTGGTGTCATTCTAAGAGGATCCTATATCTGTCTGCCTGGGATGACATGATCGACAGACCACGATACTTTGCCAGAGATGGCCTGCACCTGTCACCCCTGGGATTCCGGATACTGGCTAAGGCTCTTGCTGGTCTATATTGGAAGCGTGAACGCTTATATCATTGAATATGGTATGATCGACACATATTAAGCGATTGCCCTACACATCGAATACCTCAAAGGTCGTAACAGCATATGTTGAAATGTTTTAGTTGCCCAAATAGTGTACAGGGTGACTGATGTGACTATGTCAGTGCAAGCCAACATAATTTGAATACTAGTCATAGAGTAATAGAATTTAAGTGTACTGGTAAGTTGAATCAGTCATTCAAATTATTAAAGGGTTTTCAATTAAAAGTCACTCTGAATCTTTGCATAATTTACATTTAAATAAGTGATATTATCCTCATGGAGTGCACGTATAAATAACAGGTTTTGTACGTATCATTGTGATGCACTGGAGATTCCCTTATCTGGTATAGCTCACTAACGTAAATGTGCAATAGATACTGACCTTAGGGTTAGGGTGCGGGTTAAGGTAAGTGCATATGTAGTAATACATTCAAACTACACCTTAGGGTTAGAAGTAGGGTTAAGTTAAGTGCATATATAAAAATACAGTAATACTGCTGAAAGTGTAGTGCAGACCATGTATGTTTCACAAACGGGATGTAAGTAGGGTGATCTTTTGTTGATATACACTTTAAACACAGTCACTTTTATAACATTATTTTCTTTCATAGTGTAGTGTATAGTAATGTGGTGTGTGTTTAAACACATTGCACTATATAGTGTGACAACACTGTTAGTGATTTAGCTGGTGTTTTCTTTTCAGCACTGGATGGAATGGTGTTGGCCAACCAAAACAATTCGATTATGTGATTTTCCGCGTTCTGAGCTGTCATTAAATTGAGCGTTCGCTTAATATGTGTCGATCATGCCGTATTCAACAACGTAAGCGTTTGCGCTTCTAATATAGACCTGGCTCTTGCCACCTCTATAGTGCCTTTTTTAGGCAAGATTCAAATGACAAACCCACCACTGTAACAGGTACAAGCAAGCAAAATCTGAAGGTAATGCTACTCAATGCTAGAAGTCTAAACCGCAAAATGCACTCACTCGAGCCACTCCTTAAAATGGAGAACATCGACATCTGTGCAGTGACAGAGACCTGGTTCAAGGCTCCAGAGAGCACCCATGCATTACCAGGCTATAATTCATACCACACCTTTCGGCCACCTAACCTGGACCAAAACAATAAAGGCGGAGGTGTGTCCATATTCATTAAGGATATCTACACCTCCAGGCTAGATGTTCTTAGTGTTTCACTGTTGCAGTCATCACATTTGGGTTATCTGCTTGCAGTAGCCCTCAGTTGGCCTGATTAACAAAGTCTTGGGTCCTGCGTCGGTTGCTGTCTTCTCTTCTGTGATGTCAGGTAGTCAGGGTTATAAAACATGCAGCCGATGCCATTACATCAGTCTTTCTTGCCGTGCGGTGCCTGAAGCAGAAGCATTTCCCAAGTGCCGGTCGGCCGACTCCTGAAATTTTCATTTTCGAGTTTCAGAACCGAAGTCTTCAACTAAAGCTAAGTACCCCGTTGGGGAAACTTTTTCTTGATCTAAACCGATGTCAGTAAAAGTAAATAATTGCATTTCTTGTGGAAAGCAAATACCTCCATTCGTACTGTATACCTTGCCTAGGCCCTGACGACGACGTACCTCGCTGTTGGTTTTGTGTCTTATTTAAACAATAAACTATCCATCATGGGTATATTTTAGCTCCTAAATATTTTGGTGCTCAGTTCAATTATCCAGATATGTCTTCGGTAAGCCATCCGACTACCGACATTCCGAAAAAACGCAAAGATAAAGACAGAGACAGGCCACCTAGGTCCAAAGCTTCCAACGACGCTTATCATAAGCCAGTCGCCAGTTCGCCGGTACTCAGTGAGGTGCTTTCGCAGCCCCTGATACCTGCTACTTCAGATTCACAGGCCTCTACTGAGACCCATTCAGAGTCTGGTATGCCACAAGATGCTTCAACTGTGGAACCTGCGGATGTCTCTACCTTGGATGGGTCTGAAGCCGCTGTGCAGGCACCAGCTTCTGAGGGTGTATTCATGCCTACTGACTTGCATATCAAACCGACGCCATCTTCTTCTTCAAGGCCTAAAACTCGAACCATGCCTAGAATATCGACGCCCAGACCGCATGGTCAGGCCTCTATGCCTAAAAAAATAATGATAAGAATGGCTGAAGACCTTATTACTTTAATCAGGGAAAGCCAACCTTCCCCCTGTAAGAGACCTAGGACTGATTTTGCTTATGATACTTCTAACCAGGATTCTGAAATTTTTGTTTCCTCTGATGACCAGGATTTACCCTTAACTACCTATGAGGATTCTGATGCTGAGGACTCTATTCCCTCTGTCCTCCCTCCCTCCAGTGGATTTCTCTTTTGGTGAAACCGTGCATACTCTTAGGGAGCATTTTCATTTGGAAAGTCAGAATTACTCTGATTCTAGGAAGAGGCTTAGGGATTTCTTACTACTGACCCAGCTCAGGCCTTTAGCTATCCCTCCTGTACTAGACATTGTTGATGATGCCTTTTCGGAATGTAGCTTGGCCCCTGACTCTATACCTCCTACTCCCAGAAAACCTGATAGATATTACAGGGTTCCTGACTCTTACAAGTTCCTTTTCAAAAATCCTACTGTGGATCATGAGACCATTTCACAGGGACCCAAGGGCATTAAGGTTACTACTGCCAAAAATCCTACCCCTCTGATAGAGACTCCAGGGTGCTGGATAGATGGGGTAAGAAGGTATACACGTCTGCAACATTGGCCATTAGGGCCTTTAACTGCCAGTTTCATATGTTAAAGTATCAACAGCATATTATTGTATTGCTTAAACAAAAAATGATGTTGATTTCTAATTGTGCTGAAAGTAAGGATTTACAGGATTTAATGCATTCTGCTGAACAGGTTGGAAAACATACTTTGCAATGTGGTTTTGATTCACTAGAGACATCTTGCAGGGCTGCTGTCACTGGGTCTGTACTTTGAAGGCATGCTTGACTTAAGGAGCAATACTTGCCAGATCATGTTAAAGCTAAATTACTGGATGCTCCCTTAAATCAGGACCACCTGTTTGGCAACAAGGCAGAAGAAGTTCTTAAAAAGATGAAGGAAGATGCTAAATCTATGCAAACTGTTAAAGATTTCTTACAAGTACAACCTCCAAGATTTAGTAGGCATTGGCCCTCTAAGAATTGGTCATTTCCTACCTCTTCCAGGCCTTCTCAGTCCAAACCCAGATCCAGCAGAACACCCAGGCTTCAGTCCCAGGGTACGCACAGAACTAAGCAGTGTGTGTGTGTGTGTGTGTGTGTGGGGGGGGGGGGGGGGCTCCCACTTCCAAATCTGGGAGAAGTAAAACTCCCCCCATGGTAAACTGTCTCAATGACTTAACTTTAAAACTTCCAAGCACTTCTCAACTGACTGCCCCTCTGGGGGGAAAGATTGCTCTGCAGGCAAAATACTGGGAACTCATTACTCAGGACAAATTGGTTTTAAACATAGTTTCCCAAGGATACAGATTTCACTTCCACACGTTACCAACTCCAAACGTTTGGCCAGATCTACCCCCAAATCAGTGGGCAGAGGCACAAAAGCAAGTTCTCTCTCTAAGTATAAGGGATATTCAAACTGTCCCAGAAGAGGAAAGGGGACAAGGTTTCTACTCAAGACTTTTCCTGGTACCCAGAAAAGACAACTCATAGCGTCCTATTCTGGACCTGTCTACCTTAAACACTTTTTTGGTGATTCCAAAATTCAAGATGCTAACTCTTCGCCAGTTGCTTCCTATGCTAGGCAAAGATGCCTGGTTGGCAACACTCGATTTAAAGGAAGCATACCTGCATATCCCAGTCAGGGAATCTTGCATAAGATACCTAAGCTTCAAAGCAGACTATATGCACTATCAGTTCTCTGCACTGCTCTTTGGCTTATCTACTGCGCCCAGAGTATTCATAAACTGCCTAGCTCCAGTCATTGTATTTTGCAGGCAAAGAAATATTCAAATGTACCCATACCTGGACGATTGTCTAATTCAGGCAGAAAGCCAGGACATACTTTTGAATCATCTGGCATTTGTACAAAAGGTGCTAACTTGTCTGGGGTACACCATAAACAAAAATAAGTCACATCTTGTACCCTGCCAACAAATTGTATTCCTGGGAGCAAGCTTGAACACAACTTTCCAGATGGCTTTCCTCACGCCAGAGAAACAAATTCATTTGACAACCTACTTCAAACTAATGGCCACAAAAACCCTGCTATCTGCAAGGCAAATACTGCAAGCCTTGGGGTTCATGGCCTCCTGCATTCTTCTAATTCCATATGCAAGACTGCATATGAGGAAACTACAATGGTATCTTAAAAGCCTATGTTGTCAACATTCTCAGGATCTAGAAGCAATAATTCATATCATACCTTGCCTATAGCTGGAGTTCCTTTGGTGGGCAGAGACCTCCCAGCAAAATAAGGGACTACCATTCACTCTACCCCCTGCTGCTCAAACCCTAACAACAGACACATCAGACTATGCATGGGGGCTCACCTGGCAGGGAAGTGCAATCAGGGCAAATGGAACCCAAGTCAAATGCACCTGCATATCAGTCAGAAAGAAATGTTAGCTGTACAGAATGCTCTGACAGCCTTTAAGGACCACATTCTTCCAGGACAATTCATGGTAAAGACAGACAACACCACTGTTATGTGGTACATAAACAAACAGGGGGGGTACCCATTCTTACTCCCTCTACAGACTAACCATGGCACTGTTGAACATGGCCTTGAGTTACCAAGTGCATCTACAGGCTCAGTTCCTGACAGGAAAACTAAATACAGTGGCAGACGGACTAAGCAGAAACCTCATGGACCCACATAAGTGGAAACTGGAACCAAAGACTTTCAATATGTTGACAAACAAATGGGGGAGCCCAGATATAGACCTGTTTGCCTCCCCCCAGAACTACCAATTGGACAAATTTTGCACAAGGACTCCCCACAAACAAGCTTGGAAAGTGGATGCTCTGTCCTTCGGCTGGAAAAATCTATCAGTTTATGCCTTTCATCCTTTGCCTCTCCTCTCCAAAGTACTACTAAAGATCAAGCAGGACAAACCAAGGATGATACTGATTGCACCAGACTGGCCACGCCAACACTGGTACCCCCTCTTGCGCAGTGTGTCACTGTTGGCTCCATGGCACCTGCCTTAGACCCCTACCCTGTTGTCTTAGCAGGAGAACCAGATTCTGCACCCTCAGCTTCAAACCCTGAACCTAGCAGCCTGGCTAATTACCTAATCTCTCCTTTACCATCCCTCAGTAAACAAGTGTTGGATATCATTTTAGAGGCAAGGAGACCTAGTACTAGAAAATCTTATGCTGAAAAATGGAAAAGATTCTGTGCCTGGAACCAATCTCAAGGGATGGGCACAACAGCGCCCAACTCACCTCAGATTCTTCAATACTTAACTGAGATGCTTCACAAGGGCCTGTCTTTTTCCTCCATCAAAATTCACGCCGCAGCCATTTCAACTCATCATAATACAGAACCATCCCTCTTCTCTCATCCACTGCTCAAGCAGTTCCTCAGAGGGGCCAAAAACTTAAGGCCACCCAGAAGAGCCCCAACTCCAGCCTGGGACCTTAACTTTGTATTGGAGAAACTCACTCTTCCTCCTTTCGAGCCAGCTGCAAGTGCAGAGTTAAAATTCCTTTCTTGGAAAACTGCCTTCATTTTAGCAATCACTTCAGCAAGAAGGGTAGCTGAATTACAGGCCCTTATGGCAGTGGAGCCTTTCATCATCTTTCATGGCATTTGCTGCAGGGGCAGAGGGGAAAGCTATTTCAAAACAAACCATTTCTAAAATGATATGCCATTGCATTAATTTCTGCTATAAGCACCATGGAAAACATATTCCACAGGGGATCAGACCCCATTCAACCAGGGCTGCATCTACCTCTACAGCCTTTCTCAGAGGTGTCCCTACCAGGGACATCCTAGAAGCCGCTACCTGGAGTTCTGTACTTACTCTCACCAAGCATTACCATTTGCCAATTTTCTCTAAATCCAGAGCTAGCTTTGCCACTGCAGTCTTGCAGGGCCTTATTGCTGGCCCTAATGTTTTCTAAATTTCTCCTCCCATCTTTAGCTTTGGGAATCTACCCAAATGTGATGTCTGTAACAAGGAAATATAGTTGAGTAATACACTCGAACATCTACATTTATGGTAAGTGTACACAACTGTACTTTGCTGAGCATAATGCATCCGAGATTATCCAAGTGCAACTAACTTTGGGCAAGACTGCAATCCAAATTGTAGCTTGCTACAGATCCACCATGCCCCAGGATTCCCACTCCTCATTTCTTGATACACTGGAAAATATTAGGTTACAACCTAACACCCTAATAAAGGGCTATTTCAACTACCCCACCATTAACTGGGAAAACTACTCATGTACCAACTCTTTTGCTCAACGTTTTCTTGAATTCATAAATTCCATCGCCATGGATCAAATTATCCACACCCCCACAAGGGGCAGCAATGTCCTAGACCTGGTCATTACCAACATGGACTACCAGTGTTCCACACCAGAGGTCAAGTCCTCGTTGGTTAGTTCCTACCACAAGCTAATTCCCCTTGACATCCACATCCCACCTGCACACCCCATTAGGGAAACCTCCGTAAAAAATTTCTCCAAAGCCAACTTCATGCTTCTTAAGACAGAAGTAGCAAACTTCACGACACCCATGCAGATGGACAATAGAGGTACGACTGCTGAATCCTACACAAATGCACTTTATAAGCACAAACATGAGTGCACTGACCGTGCAATCCCTAACAGAACCAAGATGCTATCCTCCAAAAAAAGGAAGCCAATCTGGTGGTCCCCTGCCATAAACAAACTCTACAACAGAAGAAAGAAACTGTTGCAAAAAAAAAGAGTAAAATCCCATGATTGGAGGAACTCTCTGGTCAGTCTCAGTAAAAAGCTGAGATCTCTCATAAAATCCCCCAAAGCTAGTTATGAAAACAAAATCGCCACTGATTCTAAAGACAACCACAAAGCATTCTATAGCTATGTCAAGAATCTCAATGGCAACACTCAGATCTGCTCTGAGTTACAGCACAATGGCACTAAATATGCAGAACCAACTGATATCGCAAACATCCTTGCAAATAGGTTCAGTGCTGACTTTACCCCCTCTCACCCCCTAAAGGGCCCATCTCTATACCAGAAGAATGCAAAGTTCCTGTAATCACGGCTGCACAGGTAAAAACCACACTCTCCAAAGCCAAGAACACAGCATCCATGGGACCTGACGACATCCCAGGCTGTGTCCTACACGAACTACAGAATGAACTGGCACCCTGCCTAAGTACCATGTTCAGTCATAACCTCACCTCAGGCTTTGTGCCCACTGAATGGTGCACAGCGACGGTTATCCCACTCCACAAAGGAGGAGCCACCACGGACCCTGGGAACTACCGCATTAGCCTGATAGCCTGGTCTGCAATGCTCAGGAACATATCATCATGGAACTTATAAACAATGACAGTGGTAATCTCAAACTCTGGACCCCACCCAGTTTGGGTCTGTAAAAGGCATATCATGCCTCCTAAACTTGATAGACTTCTTTGAACTAGCCACCAAAGCCGTAGATGAGGGTAAGGTGATTCACACAGCCTATCTAGATCTCGCCAAGGCTTTCAACATCATCCCCCACTCTGGAATTATAGATAAACTCACTAAACTAGATATAAATCCCTATGTCACAGGATGGGTTGCCAACTGGCTCACTGACAGAACCCACACTGTGAAAGTAGCAGACTCCAAATCTGACTTCAGACCAGTGACAAGTGGAGTACCACAGGGTTCAGTCTTGGGTCCTCTCCTGTTTGTTATCTACTTCTCTGAAGTACAGGCTAACACAGAAGGTCTTTGGCTAACGAAGTTCGCAGATGACTGCAAACTAGGAGCCATAATCGAAACTCCTAACAATGTGGACATCCTACAAAAGGGCCTCACTGAGACAGATGCCTGGTGTCAAAGCCATGGCCTCAAGCTGAATGCCAAAAAGTGCATTGTCATCCCTTTTGGTAAAAACTCTGTACCCATGAATTACCACATAGGAGGTAGTCTACTTAACACGAAAAGTGTGATAAGAGATCTTGGGATACAGATGGACAGTAGTCTCTCCTTTGATAATCATATTGCCACAGTAGTCAGGAAATCCTTCTATGTGGCACACCCCATCACAAAAGGTTTCTCATCCAAGAAAAAAGAGGTCATTGTTCCCCTCTACTCGTCACTCATTAGACCCATTATAGAGTACAATGCCCCTTTTGGTATGTACCTCACAAGACATCTACAACAATTAGAAAGGCCGCAGAAATACCTCACAAAGAGGATTACCAGCCTCAAACAGATGCCCTATGCAGACCGTCTCAAAAAACTCCAGCTTTACTTTGTCACATATCGCCTACTCAGAGGCAATCTGTGCCTAACATACAAAGCAGTGTCAAACCCAGAGCTGATGGACATGCTCCACTTAAAGAAATCCCAATTTGTCCCAGCTACATGTTCTAGGGACCTAACCCTTGTCGCCACAATAAACAGAAAATTTTGGAGGGATAGATTCTTGTCCCAAGACTTCTCATACTCTGGAACAAACTACCTATCTATATCAAACAAAGCTCCTCATTTGCACTCTTCAAGAAAAATCTTGATGATTGGATGGGAGATAGGAAATTCACCCCGGGGATCACTTCTGTGGTTCTGCTTGACAGGGGCACAAGAAAATAATTTTCTTGGTGGCGAAAGCCAGGGTACCTTTTTGGCTAGGCTTATATAGGCCCTAGGGCCAATAGCCTAGTAACTACCTAGGAACCTATGATTAGTAAATATGTACATATATACAAGAGGCTACTGCCAGTTACAGAGGTGTATGGCATTCCTTTTGGTACTTCATAGTCATCCAGATCCACACCTAACATACCACGCTTTCTATGACACAGAAGTAGTGGACTGCTACCATGTGACTAAAGACACCATAATGCATCTGGTTGAAATGTGTTGCTGTCAATATGCAGGCTTATAGGATACCTGGAGTACTCATGCATGCTAGCAATGTAGGCTGCTTGCTGCAGTTTTATTATGAAAAGTAAGAAAGTGCTATTGTTTGGAAACACATTAGCTGTTTGGCTAGCTTTTTTTTTTTTTTTGGTTGTCATGAGATGTGCCACTCCCATATGCAGGCTCATGGAATGCATGGAGTACCTGATCCTGGAGGCAACAAGGTATGTGCGACACTGAGAATATTAGCTACAGGGACTTTTTAGCAACAGACAGGGAACGTGTTGGGAGTGTTTCAGGCATCTGTCTCAATTCCTCAATGCCATGTTATAGCATAGGAGGAACTTGTGTAGTTTCAACACACTGCAGAGAAAAGAAGCAACACTTTGTGGGCATTTTGTGACATAGTCTGGTTTTCTGAGAGAGAGGGAGCCATTGAATGTACCTATATTGCAATAAGGCATCACCTTGGGATGACTCCTTTTGCTACCAGATCGTTTGCAATGCGCAAGTTATAATATATATTGTGTCCACAGGCTACCCAGGCACATAGCTCTCAAACTCTTAGCACAAAAAATCTGAACAAAGCCGAAAATAATGAGGAGAAAGTCTCATATTTTAAATTCTGCTCTTATAAACTTAGAAAGTTGCTAGAATAAAAGGTCTTGTGTTACCATGCATTTCTAAAGGATATGAAGTCTGAAACTCAAATGACCGTCATTATTTACTGAAATCAGTCCTTACTGATTTGCCACAAAAATCCAGAAAATCACAACTTTTATGAAGAACAGACCAAAAATATGAGGCAAAAATCTGGACATTCTGCAAAAATCTGTACAGCTACACAATTCTTGCATGTGGCGCATAATATCCGTGGTTTGTGCAGGTTGATTTTCCATAGGGCCACCTTACTGGTGATGCCAGATATGCCCTGGAACCATGGCTCATAACTCCAATTAGAAACTCACAGACCACATCAGAGAATGCATGCAACATTGCACTGTTACAGACCTGAATTATCATTGAATGTGTTTTTGGATTGCTAAAGGCCTTCTTCTACTGTCTAGATGTTTCTAGTTGTGCACTGCAGTATGACTCTGGAACAGACAGTACAATTTTTGCATTCGTGCAATATTACACAGCATGTTGAATCTCATAGAGTTACAACAGAGGGGAGAGACATTCGGAGGAGTAAGTTCTGAAGACAGCAGTGGAGCAGGTGCCTGTGGAGGAGCTGGTTGCAGAGGATGACCCTGAAACGTAGTAACAGAAGCAGTACACCATGTCACTGGCTAAAATGTAGAATCTGATTCATAACTGTTTGCCAGAATAAGCATAACATATAGCAGTAAAAAATGCAGTCATACTACACACAGGCTGTGCTATGCCATAAATGGATTTACACACCATGTTTCAGACACAGGTTACTTGGGTAGCAGAATACTGTGGGTAGGGCATAATTATGTAGAGGTAGGAGAGTCACAGTGACTGTGACAAGTGTCATTAGTAGGCAGTGTGTGTGTGTGTGTGTGTGTGTGTGTGTGTGTGTGTGTGCGCGTGCTTAAACACAACTCTGTCAGATGATGCAGCACCGTACTGGGGTCTGATGGACAAGTTTAGGACTCCCACAGGAGATGTGTACACTGATCATGCATGCTCCTTTTCATAGGAGAGCCCTCCCTTGGGAAGATGACAGACATGATCCACAACATGCACAGAGGAAGGAGTGCTGTGTTAGTGTGGATGGCAGGACATGCTGTGGGTCTCTCAACACAAACAGCTTATCTGCATCTATGCTTATGATGCCCAGCAGTGCCCTCAGCATTGATGGTGGTGTGGAAGGGGTGGCATTGCTGGTCCTACTCCATGCTCTTTCCCTCTGCTGGTGGGCTTTCCACTGAAGTTAGACCACCCACTGGAAGAACTGTAGCCATGATGAATGGCCACACATATACACCTGCAGCATACACACTACCTATGCCAACTGACCGTAACAGTGCACATTGGAATCAGCACTTCGAGAGGTCATCTCTCAGATTCTGTACTACCCCATCCACCTCTACTATGGCTTTACTAATCTCTTCCTGTACTTGTATAATAGCCCTGCATAAATGCTGAGTAGTGGCCATAGAGACATTCAGCTCAGGAGGACGGTGTTACAGATGACATGCTTGGCCAGCAGCATGTCAACATCTGAGGTCAACCTTATTCTCAGTGGAGCCAGTGACATGCACCATGCTTGTCAAATACTGTGTGTCTGGCCCCATAGTGCACTCAGCTGATATAGGACCTTGAGAGTAAAAATGTGTTTACAGCCCACAGGTGGACTTGGACCTATGAATATGTGTAGAGACCATCCTCCACCCCCACCCCCCCCCCAAAAAAAAAAAAAAAAAAAAAAACAATCACAGTGCAAACATGAACCACCCTGGTACAAATGTATGAAGAGAAATGGCCACAAGCATTACAAATGCTGAAGAATACCCACCCCCCCACTATAATCCCAGTGGCAGGCAAGACAGGTAGTTTTGCTGTCAAAAATGGATTTATTGCATACAAGAAATTTACTCAAAATGTATTTATGTGAATTTGTTAACAAGGGTAAAGCACTGACAAAAAGGACCTGTTTCAGTCTCACCCCAGCAAAAATACAGACAAACCCAAAACATTTGCATCACATTGCTATTATATAGTTAGACTGAGAGGAAGAATATCATATCATGGAAGTATAGAAGCCCTATATTCAGTAATAGCAAGCAAATGAAAAAGTATGAAGGTGCACAATGAATGTATGAATGCAAAACATTTTTGTTTAGAATGTATACAGTCTTGTAATGAAAGAAGGATGAAGAGGAAAAAAGAAAAGTGAGAATGTAATGTTAGGATGAGTATATAATGAAGGGAATGGTGGAAATAGAGTGTAATTACAGAAAGGAAAAGTAAGATGAGCAGAAACTGGCAAGTACATATGGATACAGGAAAGGGAGCTGCACACTAAGTGTAAACAGCATCAAGTTGGCATGAGACAATATCATGGCATGAAGACTGTGGGGTAAGGATGGCCCAGTCCAGGTAGGGTCAAAATAAGTAAAAGCGAAAAGAGATGGAGATGGTGCAAGTGAAAATTAGGTTATGTGGCCCGAGGCAAAACAGGTGTATTTAACCTGGTGTGTCAGATGAGTTTTGAATAGACCATGCAATTTAGGATAAGAAGTGGAGTCTTTGATATAACAAGGAAGAAATTCCCAAAGTTTAGGCCCTAGGGTAGAGAATGAATGGTCTGTGGTGTGCAGTTTGGACCTTGGGGTTTGTAGCGGTGGCCACGAGTATCTGCTTCTCCTGTGGTTGAAGGAAGGGTTTTCTCTAACAGTAATTGCCACTTTACAGCCCTCCACTCTGCAGCTGATTAAATTCCCCCACACAGTATGCTGTGATTCACACCCATTAGTTTCCTCCTACACTAATAAACTTTTGTGTAGTTCCTTAGACAACACAGAGGTAAAGCATATCATGCTGATGAGCCTGATTTGAATGAATATTCCTTATATTCCTTAATTGTACTTTTATCTCATCAGGCAATTCGTGTATGTTGTGCTGTGAGGTTTGGTCAGCTTCATGCATTCACATGACTACCTGTGATGTGCACTGAACGTGCGTGAGTGGGTCAGTAAGCAGGTACATGGGGAACATTATTTTACTATTGTGGCTGAAGAGGTGCTGAAAAGCAGAAATGGTGACTTATGTAAACACTATGATACTTGTTCCATCTGTTCATGCCATTGTTCATACCATCACACCAGCATGACATGGAATGCATTCTCATGCTGTCAGTACCGGCACTGAGGCTGCTCACACTATTCTGTACCTTGGCCTTTCAGATGCTTATCTGTTTCACTGACAGCAGTTTTGGAATTCCGCAGTGAGCTTGTTTTCTGGCACACTCGTACCATTTCATATTATGCCTGTGCCACAGGATCTCTGCTGGCTGACAGTTGTGGCCAAATGTACCTTTTGTATTCTCATTCAAACCTTCTATATCCTGATCAACCTGGTCTTGCATAATTGTCACTGAAAGCGTTCCGTTAACACCAAAAGAAAGGAACAAAAGCAGTAAAGGAACACTGTGTACCGCTGTCCGCAACTCACCAAAAATAGAAACCACCTTTCTGAACGGTATCTCCAAACATGGAAATTTCAGACCAAAGCCTTCAGTGTAAAAATTTTGAACCAAAGCCTACAGTAATACTACAATTACTGTTGCCTCCATCTGTTACACAGAATGACCGGCCAAATGGTTTGCGTAAATTATCCAAACTGGAAAACCAAAGTCCATATATGTAATGCAAATAAAAACTCTTTATTAAAACATGATAATGTTAAGCACTTTCACTCACACAAAGTGAGCTTCTTCAGAACTGACCCAACAGCTGATTCACAATGTTTAAATAACTTCATTGGCACCAAATTCTTAAAGTAACAGCACCCTAATAGCAAAACATAAAATTTCATAAATATCATCCTAAACACATAAAAATATAATCCAAAATATAAATATAAACTATGACATAACAATTTCACTCTACGCCTTCTTAATATCATAAGAATAATTTAAAATATTTAGGAATATTTAAAAATACGTACTTTTGTACCATACTATCAATAATGTGTGAACCTATCATACTTTGTGTGCGAACCTATTAAATTCAAAGAAGTGGCTTAATAGCAATATGATCATTCAGACCTGGTGATGTCACTGCATCTGTTAATAATTGCCACCACACTTGTGCACCAATGAAGTTGTTTAAACATTGTGAATCAGCTGTTGGCTATCCCTTCTGGGAATGTAAAACTGTAGCAGACATCCTGTTCAGAAATGTGATTTTGGCTCATGAGTGGAAAGACAAGCAGTTCTTAGGCAGATCCCACTTGCAGATCTGTTTGGCACAACAGTAACTGCTGAGGTTCAGAAGTAGGGTTCTGTTTGGAACCATCCCAAACCTCAGAAGATCATTACCATCTCCACTGCATGTACACAAAGCTTTCTTTGCACAATTCATCTCTATCTTTTAATTCAAAACACACTGTTTGAGGAAAAGACAGACAAAGCAGATCTATTTCTGCCAACATCCAAATGGCCTATGTAACCATGGTACACTGTACTTGTGCAGCTGTTAGCATTACGCACAACCTTTGCTTCAGCAAACAGGTCTGTCTCAGTAGAAAGGCTCAGAATCTCATCGCACATTATTGTCTTAATAGTAACGTGCTGTTGTGTTTGTTCCACTGTGCTTGGAAACTGCTTCTTTTCCTTAATAGTATCATCTGAAAATGTTCATAGGTTCATAGGTAGGTACTATGCTATCGGCCCAAGGGCCTACGTAAGCCTAACCAACAAGGTTCCTTGGCTTACTCCACCCAAGAAAGTTATTTTCCTGTGCCACTGTCGAGCAGAGACACAGAAGTGATCCCTGGGGTGTATTTCCTATTTCCCATCCACTCATCAAGATTTTTCTTGAAGAGTGCTAATGAAGAACTTTGCTTGACATAGATGGGTAGCCTGTTCCAGAGTATGGGAAGTCTGTGGGACAGGAATCTATCCCTCCAGCATGTCCTGTTTATTGTGGTGACAAGGTTTAGGTCCCTAGAGCGTGTAGCTGGGAGGGATTGAGATTTCTTTAGGTGTAGCTTGTCCAACAGCTCTGGGTTTGACATAGCTTTATATGTTAGGCAGAGATCACCTCGGAGTAGGCGATATGCTATGGAGTAAAGCTGGAGTTTTTTGAGGTGGTCAGTGCAGGGCATTTGTTTGAGGCCAGTAATCCTCTTTGTGAGGTACTTCTGTGGCCTTTCCAGCTGCTGCAGATGTCTTGTGAGGTACATACCAAAAGGGGCGTTGTACTCTATAATAGGTCTAATGAGTGTCAAGTAGAGGGGAACAATGACCTCTTTTTTCCTGGATGAGAACCCTTTTATGATGAGATGTGCCATGTAGAAGGACTTCCTGACTACTGTGGCAATGTGACTATCAAAGGAGAGACTACTGTCCACCTGTGTCCCAAGGTCTCTTATCATGCATTCAGTGTTAAGTAGATTGCTGCCTATGTGGTAGTTCATGGGTACAGAGTTTTTACCCAAGGGGATGACACTGCACTTTTTGGCATTGAGCTTGAGGCCATGGCTCTGACATCAAGCATCTGTCTCAGCGAGGCCCTTCTGTAGGATGTTCACATCATTTGGGGACTTGACTATGGCTCCTAGTTTGCAGTCATCTGCAAACTGCATTAGCCAGAGGCCTTCTATGTTAGCCTGTACTTCAGAGAAGTAGATACCAAACAGGAGAGGTCCTAGGAAGGAACCCTGTGGTACTCCACTTGTCACTGCTTTGAGGTCAGATTTGGAGTCTGCAACTTTTACAGTGTGGGTACTGTCAGTGAGCCAGTTGGCAACCCATCTTGTGACATAGAGATTTATACCTAGTTTAGTGAGTTTAACTATAATTCCAGAATGGGGGATGGTGTTGCATACCTTGGCAAGGTCAGGATAGGCTATGTGAACCACCTTACCCTCATCCACTGCTTTGGTGACTGCCTCAAAAAAAATCAATCAGGTTCAGGAGGCATGATCTGCCTTTCACAAACCTGAACTGGGTGGGATCCAGAGTTTGGCGGTTACCAATGTCTTTGTTTATGAGTTCCATGATGATATGTTCCATGGCCTTGCAGACCAGGCTCGTCAGGCTAATAGGTCGATAGTTCCCGGGATCAGTGGTTGTGTTTGTCTGTACCAGTTTGGTAACACAAGCTTGTCATATTGCTCATTATTTAAAGTACATTTATTTGCAGTTTGTGATGGTTTGACATTTCGGCAAATTTTCTGTGATCCTATACTGAAATGTTTTTCTCAGAGGTGTACTACTTCACACACACGCACACACCACCACCACAGTCTGTCGTTGGCCTTAGACTTGAATTTTTTGGAAGACAATTTGGCAAACTTTTAAACACACTTAAAAAAAAAAAAAAAAAAAATTTCCTGTTTGTTTTTACATCTCATGCATTTTTTTTTATTGTTACACTTTATTAATTGATGTACTAATAATTTGAGAGCTCCTCGGCTCTACTGAAAATGGACATGTATCCAGCTAGACTAGCCCGGTCAACAAATGTAAAATAAATAAATAAATAAATAAAAACATGCTGATTCAACATATTTAAGGTCACTGGGCTGGAAAACCCTCTTTTTAGTGGCACTGACATCTGACTGAAGGAGTATGGTGTTACAGGTCATGTCAAAAAAAGAACTCTACAGTTTCCACTGTGACTGGCTATTAATGAAAAACAAAGCCTTCTTCATTCATACAAACTCTGTTAAACCATATTTGTTCAACTTTGTGTTTCATCAAAAGTGAAAAATAGAGGAGGAAGATAGCTATGTTTGGTAAATGTTCGCAAGCTCTTGAGATACTGCTTGGAAAAGATAAGTCACTTGGAACAAACCTATCTGCTGTATGTCTCCTTTAAGAAAATAAGACAAACAATCATTACCAGACAAACCCAATCTAAATAAATGGCCATCTGTATTGCTTTATGCAGTGATAATTGAGGGTTTTATTACAGCACACAGTACTAGAGCTGGTGTTACTTCTGCTTATTGCAGGAATGTTTTAATTTGAAGTGTATTACTGGCTTAAATTTAGGCAATTTATTCACTTATTTACAGAAAACTGTAGGAATGATACCCAGTGTAAATATAGGTCAGGATATGGCATAGCAATGTTAAGATGTAGTGTGTAAATGCCCATCACACTGGATGATTGCTAAAGGCTACTTGCTTGGTGTTATGAATACTGTTGAATGTATAACATTTTTGAATATGACTCATCAGAGAGTACCATTTTTTCTTGGAAAAGTTGTTTGAGTGCAGCAGTATGCTGTGCCACCGTACCTCCTCCTACATTAACTAAAAAACTCTGGGATCTATAGCTTATAGCCAGAAAAAAACAGCCTTCACTGAGAGGCCTTTTCAACAAGCCATCTTATTGTCACGTTAACTTGCTTAGGGTTTTCAGCCACTGAGAAAATTCAGCCACTTCTGTGGTCAGAAAAAGCCTGCATGTTTTGAATTACATGTATAGTAATCTCTGATTGCCAGAGATTTATTGAAATGTTAAGTACTCTCATGTAAGTGTACTTTTTCAGATGTATTGTTATAGAATGCGATAGAAGAAAAGAACATTAATTTACAATAGCTCTGCTGTGTTAGGGCAAATTTCTGCAGTCTGGTGAATGTAATAAATAATTTTATTATCTTATGTTAATAGTAATCGTTGCAGATAAAAGTAAGAATTATTAAAATATCTAAAAGCTAGCTGTAGTGCTTCAGTAACATCATAGGTGGCCTAAAAACAGAAATGAGTATATGTTTAATGCTTTGATTGGGACTGAAAAAATTACTAGTTTCAGTTATATTTTCCTTCACTCTTCCGACTGGAGTTTTTAAGCTGGTAGGTGGCATGCTGAATACAGACTTGGCTGTGGTTGACCTCAGAAGCTAAGGTAGTGATTAAAAGCATTTGTTGCACACAATACCTTATTTCTCGCTGGTATAACTGCATGAATGCGAAACTGACCTGCAGAGGTGGAGAGCAGTTATTATTACTGCAGAACTGTTTCACAGCTGGTTGTAGGACACAGCGGTGTCGTTTGTGAATGGACCTTGTGCGATTAGGATGAAGGCTGAACAATGCACATTCATGCCATTCTGAGGAGCAATCAGCCAGACACTGAGTCAGTATCTGAATTACTTGTTTCTTAAAGGACTGATATTACTGAGCAAATTGCACTTACCTTTGGAAAATTTATTGTAGGGCAGAATGCTTTCATCAGCTATATTCCAGGTAGTAAAAATTAATTACCCTTACATGTCAGATATTCAAGAAAAAGGACTAGACTAAGAAAGAACACAAACAATATTTGATTTTTTTTCATGCTATATAAAGTTTGACTGAGAATATTTATGTTGTTTCACCGTATAACTTTAAGTTTTTATATATTATTGTATCTCACCAACATCCACTGTTTGATATTTTTTTCTCTGTTAATGATTTCCTTGTATTATACTTTCTTACTACATACATACAAATATTTCAAGCACGGGCATTAATGTCCTTTCAGCTTGCCAATATACCAAAACACTTGTTCCCATAATAAGTATCCAGGCTGTTCTTAAAAATGTCTAAACTAGTGCTTTCTTTAATGTAATTTGGTAGTCTGTTCCAAGCATAAACTACTCTGTCAGAGAACCATTTAGTACACTTCTCATTCCTACAGAATCTTCTACATAGGTTATCTGATGACTCTTTAGTACTTTTTGATAACCCAAAACATTCCCAGAGTTAGTTGTTACTAAATGCCCTTTATACCTGAATAAGATCTCCTCTTAGGTATCTGTAAGAGATGCTGTACAAGTTCAGATATGTTAGTCGTTCATAATAACTTAAAATGTTCACATGCATGGATACCCTTGGTATATTTCCACTGTGTTCTTTCCATTTTACTCATGTTTTTTTTTTATAAGTTTTCCATATTGTTATTCCATACTCAAGTTTGGGTCTAATGTAACTAACAAACAGTGACTTCATTATTTTTGATTTCCTAGACTTTATAAATCTTTTTATACAACCTGTAGTTGTATAACTGTCATTAACCAATTGGTTGATATGATTAGATAAACTCATAGCTGGAGCTACCCATATATCCAGGTCATTAAATGAGCCTACAGTTTCAATCACTGTGTGCTATATTAAATATTCACCTTTCAATTTATGTCTACCAAGTCTCATATGCTTAGTTTTTTATGTATTTATCAGGATGTTATTATCCAATGCCCAGATGGTTAATTTAGTCAAGTTATTTTGCAGACATGCCTTATCTCTAACACATGTAATCAGTTTACCCAATTTCAGGTCGTCTGCATATAGACTATGGAACACTTCAGATGAAAAATTTAGGTCTGAAAGATACAAGCTAAACAAGTAAGGGCCTAGGACAGAGCCCCATGGGACACCCTGACTGTAACCAAGGATTTCGCCTGTCCAGTTGCTCTATGATACTTGCCATGTCCTATTTATTAACCATGCAGCTATCCATCTTATCAAGAGTACATCAACACCTAGTTGTACTAATTTATTCATCAGTGTTATGTGTATGACCCTGTCGAATGCTGAAGTTAAATTTATATAAATTACATCACAGCACACTTTTTCATAGCTGTTATTATATTGTTGTAGAACATCATGTTACAGCTGGTAATAGATCTGTTTTTAACATATGCATGATGATATATGGTTTCAAGTCCCAGCCTATCCATTTCTGACAGTAACTTATCCAATATTGCCGTCTCCATTATTTTTTCACAACATGAAAGTAGACTTAAGGGTCTATATGACTTTGGTTTGTCCTCTATTTTGTTACAGTTGCTGTGATCCATTGGAAATAAATCACATGGCCTGTTGTTCTTAACTGAGTTATATTTCTATAATGTATGTATGTGTGTGTGTATATATATATATATATATATATATATATATATATATATATATATATATATATAAAATATAAAATACGTGTCCAACAGCCAAAAAGAGAGCAGAACAAAACATTGGCTCCAGATTTAGTTTAATGATAAAAATGATAACAACTGTTTTATTCAAACAACCATATGTAAGCGCTTTCACAGTCAAATAAACTGCTTCTTTAGATGTTAACAGACGTTATATAAACCCCCTTTTGAAATACAGGTTCCTCATTTCCTCTCCTCATTTCCATGTAAACTGATTACATTTTAAAGGGACTTATCCCTAACAAATCAAAAATGCTACAAATACATCATTTTAACCTTATGAATAATTTAAATACATATCTATATATCATCAGAGCATCTAACATTTATGTGCATATATTAAGATTGAATGAATCACATGTATACCTAATGCCTCTTACTCAGTGCACAGATATAATATGTATTATTCACATACTAAACACTGTCACAAATCTTACAAAAAATTTAAAAACATCTAAAAACTTTTATCAAAAGCATACTTAAAAGCATACATAAAAATACATAAACATCATATATGAAAAGTACTTAAAAGTAGTAAAGGCAGAAAACACACACACATATATATATATATATATATATATATATATATATATATATATATATATATATATATATATATATATATATATAGGGATGCAACCCTATCAGTAAAGAGGTCTAGCTTTTAATACAGGTTTTGTAGGGACTTTAGCATTTAAACCTTTTCTATTATCCGCTCTCATACTTATTATCCATCTAGTCTCATTTACCTCTGTCCTATTCCTAATATCAGCCATTCTTTCATTCATTTTTGTTCTCTCTAAACTAAATACTTAAACTGATGTGTACTACCTTTATCAATCATATGTTTTGCTAGAGCACTAGTTGTAATTCTATTATTAATATTATACTGATGTTCCCTTATTCTGTCCCTTAATTTTCTATCCATTTTACCTGTAAAGAATGATTTACATATCAGGCAGTGCGCCAAGTAAACCACATGCATTGTTTCACAACTAGCTCCTACATTAAAAGCGAACACCTTATTTAAATCTGAGTGAAAAAAACTGGCCTGACGTATCTATGTAGCTGCAAAAGTTACATTTCGAACAAGGTACAGTGGTTATAACAGTATTAATACACCTGTCTATTTCTACAGTTTTAGGATAACACAGTAATCTTTTTAGGGATTTCATATTTTTAAACACAAACTTTGGGTTGGTCCCTACTACCTTTCCAATCTGTTCATCAGCTATCAAAATTGGCCAGAACCTTTTATAAACATCTAGAACTTGCTTCACGTTGCTAGAATAAAAAAACTGGCATTCTTACTATATTTTCAGCACCACTAGTCACATTTCTGTCTACTTCTCTACATTCTCTTTCATAGAAGTATGGCCTGGCCTCCGTGCTTCTCAACTCTTGCACTTGTGTCATAATATTATTAACTTTTTGTTTGTTATAGCCCCTATTAATACATCTAGCTTCAAGTTCCTTTATTTCATGTTTAAAAACCTCTTCTTCCACACTTAACCTTGATGTCCTCATCCCTTGTCGTCTTACCAAATTATCAAAAATATGAGTGGGGTGCATATTCCTCCTATGTAGTAAATTATTCTTATGACATTTTTTTCCTATGCACCCTCATACTAACATCTCCAGCTAGATACTTCAATACCTTTACATCTAAAATCTATCTCATCATAAGAGGAGTTCATTATAAACTGGAAAAAATGAGTTATATTATTAATATATTCATAAAAGGACCTTAATTCACTTGGGGTACCTCCCCATGCCATGAATAAATCATCGACAAAATGTTGATATAGACCTATATAGGAAAATAACTTTCTTGGGTGGCGTAAGCTATGGAACCTTGCTGGCTAAGCTTACGTAGGCCCTTGGGCCGATAGCCTAGTACCTACCTATGAACCTATATACGTTGGAAAGGTCCATTTAAAATCACATCTTCCTCCTATACTGCCATGACAATATTGGCATAGCTATTGGCACATGAAGTGCCCATAGGTACGCCATCTTTCTGTAGACATATTTCCTGATCAAAAATGAACACATTATTTTCCAACACTACTTCAATTAGGAAGCATAACAAATCTATAAATTAGTGATCAAAATCACTGTACTTCAGTAAATATTGCTGTAACATCAGTATCCCCCTTCTCATTTGATATATTTGCAAAAAGGGTTTGGACATCTAGGGTAACAAATATTAAATCCTTTATTTCTGTTCTATCTTTAAAAAGAATATGTCCAAATCTTCTAAAAATTGTTTTGAATCTCTCAAGACCACCAAATTCCTATTTAATGAAGGTCTAAACTTTTTCTCCAAAATATGGATATTGACTCTGCACATAAATTACGTCCTGAGACTATAGGTCTCAATGGAGGATTTTGAGGGTCCTTATGTATTTTGGGCAACCCCTGTATTATTATTGGTATAAGTGATTCTTCCATCATAAAATGTTCATATATATATATATATATGATGCTTTATAGCCCGAGATATTAAATATTCATTCAACATATTATATACATTATCAGTCATCTTATGCACATCACTATAGAAAATATTCATATATATACTTTCTCATCACTTCATATTTGCTTCATACTAGATAAATAATGTTCCCGATCCATGATTACTATAGGGCCCCCTTTATCTGCAGGGTGTATCACTCTAGTATTGTCATTTTGTAAGCATCTTAAAGGAGCATATTCCTCTTTACTTAAGTTCCTAAATTCTTAAAATTCCTCTGTGCAGATTGTGTAGGATTATAAAAATTGTTTATACAATTCATCAGTTCACAGTTTCTCATAGACTGCTAGCACCGGATGATTAACAGGAATAAATGCACTCGGTTTAGTAAATCTAAAATTACTGAGTCTGAGCATAACTAAGTGTAAAACATTTAAAATCTAATATAAAATGAGTTACCTTTGCTTTATCAGAAGGAATAAAGGATAGCCTTTTCTCTAACACTGCTTTTTCTGTTTCATTTGTCTCTTTGAAATGTTCCATACTAATGATTCTCTTTTGCTAACCACACTTTCTTCAATGTATGTGCCATGTTCTGTTCGGGTTCCTGCTTCTGCTTCATTCTTGTCCTGCTCCGTGATCTTTGTCACATATTCCCAGTCTCTTTGAATACAGGTAAAGGGAACTGATGAAAATTCTGGTCTTGTCTCCTCTCATTCACAATGATATGGCTCCCTCTAATGGTCAAAACATCAGATGGTAGCTCCCTCTCCAATGAGGTACTCACATACTCTATTGTAATTGCCTTCTGACTTGTATCACTTCTAGATATTTAGTGTGATATTTTTCTTATCACTCCCAAGTGATGCATTGGATCATTACTATCATTGTTTTTTTAAACTTGCAGGGGTCCTCTCCCCTGCTTTACATGCATTGGGAACGCCTGTTTTATTGTTTATGGGTGTTTCCTCATTTACCACCAACTGATTGGATGTTTTAATAGTCCTCGGCCATGTGAATACATGGCCATTCACAAAATCATGCTTCTCTCTTTCAAGTTTCTTAGCTTTTATCTGCAGCAATTTTCTTTCAAACACAATAAGAGAATCAAGTATACCATCAATGACTTCAGATGGAAACTTAGTATACAGTTCATTCTGGAGAGAAAGCAGTTTTTCATTCAGCTCTCTCTCTTCCAGTGTGAAATAATCAATTAACAATTTAATATAATTGGCACTCAGTTCAAAGTTCATTTTCTGCCACCTACTGAGCAACTCTGGATACTGCTCTCCGTAGGTAGGCATTTTAAGTACTCTTAAACCTTTTGGAACAATTCTTAATTTCAAACATGCTTCCACATGGAAACACTGTAGCTGTAACATCTTAAGTTTGTATAATGCATTTTCTAACTGCAGAAACATGTTCCTTAGCTGAGTTACATCTACAATCTCAGCTGCAACATTTTCTTTGATTACAAAAATGTCCTCAGCTAATAGGGGGTTTAATTAATCATTCAAACAGTCAAAGAGTCTCCCAGAACAGGTTTTAACTTTCGTTTCGGTTGTATTCACTCTCAATGTATAGTCCAATGCAACATCTGCTACACCCTCTTCTGCCATCGTTCCGGATCCTCGAAAACAAACAAAAATGATAAATCCAAATAAAAATATCAAAGGTTACCAGATAAATATCCTGCTCAATATCACAAATAGTCCAACAGCCAAAAAGAGAGCAGAGCAAAATGATGGCTCCAGATCTGGTTTAATGATAAAAATAATAAAAGCTGTTTTATTCAAACAACCATACATAAGTGCTTTCACAGTCAAATAAACTGCTTCTTCTTAATATATTAAAACATATATGATATTCAGTATGACAAGAATGCTTTTTTAAACATGTAAAAAATCATTCTAACCACTGGTTTAATTTATGACAAGAATGCTTTTTTAAACATGTAAAAAATCATTCTAACCACTGGTTTAATTTTTTTTATCGATCATGTTGATTTTGGACCCAGGGGCAGACCATCTGATGATTTTTTTGAATTTAAACAAATTTAATTGCTGGAACCTGTGTTCTGAGAGACTGCCTTACATATTATCTGCAATTATACAAAGCTGAGTATATATTTTTTTGGTTAAAGAGTTTAATTGTTGCTTAGATCTGTGTTGAAACTGTTGTGTCACTGTTCTGAGAGACTGATCGGCAAATATACAGAGCTGAGAATATTTTTTTGGTTTTAAAGTTTGTACTATTAGTTTTTGCTTAGATCTCTGTTGAAACTGTTTTGTCCCACCTACCCTCCCTATTTTTGGTTTGTAGTTTAAATTTGGTGGCTTTTGTAGTTGCCCGCCCCACTGTAGATTTGATCTGGGACACTCCCCTGTCCCATCTCTTTACCCACATTCTACCTAATAAACTCTTTCTGCACTTGCTTTTAGTCCTTTTTAATTTAATTGCATTTTTAAACTGTGTTTGGTCTAATATTGCTGCATATTCAAGTGTGCTAGCTTGCACTGCATGTGAATTGTTTTTTACTACTGTTTTTGCTACTTTTCTGTAAAAAAAAAAAACTGTAAGCCTGTTTCCTACCTTTCCTGTAACTAGTGTTCCAGATACAGGTTTGCTGTATCCAGGACTGTATGTAAGCTTCTGAGTCCCCCAAGCCTTTCTGTGTTGGAGGGAATCCTTCTAGCTTATCAGTGGGAGTGGTAAGCACTAGGTAACCTGTCTACCACATAAGTAGTGGTTCTGGCCCAGAATTTGTAGTTATTGGCCGTTTGGGCAATCTCTTCCATCTCTCTCAACTTTCTGATTTGAAAGCCTGTATTTGCACTTGTTTCTGTCCTGTAAGTCATCTAGTGCAGATACAGATTCTTAGTTTTCGCACTTAAATTTGCTTGTTCATGCTCAGCACTTGTTCAGAACTTGTAAGCACTAAATAAGCTACTAATTACTATAGCACTCTATCTTCCTCATTACCTAGAGGAAAACAGTTTTTGTACTTACTTTTCTCACTTGCTTAGAGAAAAACAGCTCTTGTACTCACTTTCTTCACTTATCTAGAGGAAAAACCCTGCAACTCTCTTTTTGCGTGGTGTTACGCACAGAGCAGTGTCGGGCAGCGCCGGTTAGCTGGGGTATACTATTCCCGGCCCCACAAAGTCTGCACTGTAAATTTTCCTTAGAACTAGGCAAGCCTCAACTCAAGTGCTTCAGATCAGCTGCTCTTATTGCAGCACTTGCAAAACAGAAATCAGCACTTGTCCTAATCTCCTAGACAGCACTATTATTCTCCAAATTTCCTAGACAGCACTATTATAATATAGCATAAGACCCTTGATCGTCCGCAGGACTTAAGTTCAATTTACTCTTCAAAGCATGTCCAGAGGTCAGCTTCAGGTGTACTCTCCAGTTCATCTGGTGGAATTGGGCATCCTGAGGCAGTGTCACAACTGCCTCATGTATACAGACAACCCTCTCCTCTTACCTCTAGACACAAACACTTGTGAAAGATGCAAATACACAGCCAGACTGGAGGCTAAGCGCTCTCAACCCATGACTGTAACAGACAGTCAAGAGGATAAGGGGCACACTTGCATCACACCACCTGTCACACATGAATCTACAAAACAAGCACCAGCAAAACATACGCATAAATACACAAAAACATATTCGGAGGCACTAGGTACCAATCTGAAAAAGAAACAGTGCCCTCCAAATCAGACAAGCAAGCAACCTGCACCCACAAACACAAGCCAGAAAACACATAATTCACCTCAGCAGTATGCCTCACAACAGCCCTTAAGGCAAAACACCATACCTAACACGCTAGTAATAGGAGACTATAGTAAGGCACACGGATGTTCCACTCCCCAGGCTGAACAAGGAGAAGGTTACTGTCAGCTGCCTGTCGGGTGCTCAGATCCGCCACATAACACAGGCACTTAGGTCACTCCAGAACAAGTACAAGTATGACGCTGTCATTGTACATGTTGGTGTGAATGATCTAAGACGTACCTCCCTGGACTACATGAAAAGAGACATTGAGGAGCTCTCTGATCATGTAGCCCAAGCTGATATGACCCTGACCTTGAGTAGCATACTACCTTCACCTAGAATGATACCACAATACAAAGACAAAATGATCAATTTCAACAATTGGCTAAGCTTTTGGTGTCATTCTAAGGGGATCCAGTGTCTGTCTGCCTGGGATGACATGATAGACAAGCCTCGCTGTTTTGCCAGAGATGGGTTGCACCTGTCACCCCTAGGTTTTCGAATACTGGCCAAGGCTCTTGCCGTCCCCATAGTGCCTTTTTTAGGCAAGGCTCAAAAGACAAACCAACCACCGTAACCAGCACAGGTAACCAAAAACTAAGGGTAATGCTACTCAACGCCAGAAGTCTCAACCTCAAAATGCACACACTCGAGGCTCTCCTCAGCATGGAGAAAATCGATGTTTGTGCAGTGACGGAAACCTGGTTCAAGGCTCAAGAGAGCACCCCAGCACTGCCAGGTTACAATTCATATCATCCCTTCCGGCCTCAGTTACCGGATCGCAGTGCAAAGGGTGGAGGTGTATCCATATTCATCAAGGATACCCATATCTCCAGGTTAGTAGGGCAGCATGATGCCCCAGAGATCATCCATGCGCAACTATCAGCAGGCAAAACAACATTTCAAGTTGTAGCTGGTTATAGTTCGCCCACCATGTCCCAAGATGCTCACTCTGCATTCCTTGAGACATTGAAAAATATAAAGGTCCTACCCAACACCATAATCTTGGGTGATTTCAACTACCCTGGTATAGACTGGGTGAACTACCAATGTTCCAACTCCTATGCTCAGTGATTCATAGAATTTATAAATTCAAATGCCCTTGAACAACTAGTATGTTCCCCCACTAGAGGGGACAACATATTGGATTTAATCATCACAAATATGGGCGCCCATTATACCACACCCGTTATCACCCCGTCCTTGGTCAGATCCGACCACAAACTGATAACCCTGGACATCCTCACTCCTCCACCTCCCCCAATCAAAGAAACCATAGTCAAAAACCTTTCCAAAGCAAACTTCAAACTACTTGCATCCAAAGTGGAAAGCTTCACTATTCCCTTGCAGAAGGATAATGATATCCAGGATGTGGAATCCTACACCAAGGCACTCTATATGCATCTTCAGGATTGCATGGACTGTGCTATCCCAAATAAAACCAAGACTCCTTCCTCAAGCAAGAAGAAACCAGTCTGGTGGACCCCGGCCATAAGCAAACTTTACAATAAAAGGAGGAGACTTATACAAAAGAAGGCCAAATCTCAAGTAGAAAAATCATCCCAGATCAGCATTAGTAAGAAATTGAGGGCCCTCATCAAGTCAACTAAGGCTAATTTTGAAAAGGAAGTTGCCAAGGATGCCAAGGATAACCATAACCTAAATGGCAACGCTCAGGTCTGTTCTGAGCTAGTACAAAATGGAACAAAATACACTGACCCTTCTGACATTGCCAACATCTTGGCTGACAGGTTCAGTGCAAATTTCCCCCTCACCACCTACAGGGCCTATTACCATTCTAGGGGATTGTGTAAGTCCAATTATTACTGATACGTTGGTTAACAAGGCTCTATCTAAAGCTAAAAACACTGCCTCCATGGGACCAGATGGTGTCCCAGGCTGTGTCATACGCGAGCTCCAAAAGGAATTAAACTTGCATCTTAATACCCTGTTCAGTCTCAGCCTCTCCACAGGATATGTGCCCATAGAATGGCGCACGGCAATGGTGGTCCCGCTACACAAGGGTGGGGCCACAACTGACCCTGGGAACTACTGACCAATAAGCCTGACCTGTCTGATCTGTAAGGCTATGGAGCAAATCATTATGGAACTCATAAATGGAAAGATTGTGAACCTCCAGTTGCTGAACCCCACACAGTTCGGCTTCGTCAAGGGCAGATCATGCCTCCTGAACCTGGTGGATTTCTTTGAGTCAGTTACTCAGGCTATAGATAAGGGAAAGGAGATACACATGGCTTACCTTGACCTTGCTAAAGCATTTGACACCATTCCCCATTCAGGTATTATTGATAAGCTCACCAGCCTGGGCATAAACCCTTATGTCACAAGATGGATCGCAAACTGGCTCTCAGACAGATCCCATAAAGTAAGAGTAGCTGGATCTATGTCCGAATCCAGATCAGTAATGAGTGGTGTGCCTCAGGGCTCTGTCCTGGGGCCCCTCCTGTTTGGCATATACTTCTCAGAAGTACAGGCAAGCACGGAAGGGCTGTGGCTGACTAGGTTTGCAGACAACTGCAAACTGGATGCTATAATAGAGTCTCCGGCCGACATGGAGATCCTCCAGAAGGGCCTAAATGAGACTGATGCATGGTGTCAAAGCCATGACCTCAAGCTAAATACAAAAAATGCGTAGTAATCCCCTTTGGAAAAAACAGAGTACCCGCAAACTACAACATAGGAGGTAATCCCTTGAAATCTGAAGAAGAAATAAGGGATCTAGGGACCCAAGTAGATAGTCAGCTTTCCTTTGATAACCATGTTGCCAAAGTGGTTAGAAAATCCTTCTATGTGACCCATCTGATCACGAAAGGGTTCGCATCAAGATCTAAGGATGTAATGGTGCCCCTCTACTCTTCCCTCATCAGACCCATTATTGAGTACAATGCACCAATTGGAATGTACCTGGCTAGACATCTCCAGCAGCTGGAGAGACCACAAAGGTACCTAACCAAGAGGATTGCTGGCCTCAAACAGTTGCCCTATGCAGCACGATTGAAAAAGCTAAGACTGTTCTCTGTTGCATACTGCTTTCTCAGAGGCGATCTCTGTCTAACATACAGAGCCATGTCCAACCCAGAATTGTTGAACATGCTCCATCTTAGCAAAACCAAATCTACTTGAGCTACATGCTCTAGGGATATAAACCTCAACACAACAATGAATAGAACATGCTGGAGGGATAGATTCCCTTCGCAGAGACTTCCCTTACTATGGAACAGGGTCCCGATCTACATAAGACAGAGCCCCTCACTATCACTCTTCAAGAGGAACCTTGATGAGTGGATGAGTAACAGAAAGTTCACACCAGGGATCACACCAACAGCACTACTAGATAGGGGCCAAGGGTACTAGCGGCTAGTACAAGGGTCTAGGGAACTACTAAAGGAGCAGTGAATAAGGCACAACATGGCTGGGCTAATATATGCCTTCGGGCAGATAGCCCAGTACCAACCTATGAACCTATGAACCTATAAACAACTGAGGTGGCAGGTTAGCTGCAATGCTACCAAAGCCTCTGGGCTCATTGAACAAGTTTCCATCAGTAGTATTTTAAAATTGAAGGCCGCTTATGCTGTGTAGGTTTTTATCTTGTAGGGCTGGTCTATGATGATTGTAATTTAAAGGACAGCAATGGGATTCTATTATTAAATGCTCAGCTTCTCTGTCTGTCCTTTTTCTCCCTATTTAATGTCCCTGCTATGAATAAATAACAATATAGCATATAACATATTTTAAATCAACTGTTTCTCTCCACTAGAACAGTACCTTGCTGTACTGTGGTAGTTTCGCTTTCAAAAAACTTTTATCCTGTCCTAGAAAAGCTTGCTGTACTCTCCAATTCACTGATGTCATCAAGGCCAATGAATACAGGTAGTTTTCTGGCAAATTCCCTCTCCAAACTGACATCACCATGACTATCCTAAAAACCCACCCATGCTGTGATGTCACAGCTCCCTGGTCCCTCCCCTGCCCATACAGAAAGTAAATGCTAGAACAAGGAAACAGTACATGAGTCAAGTCTCCTGCTGTGAACTGTCAATCACAGCAGGTAACAGCTCAAATTACCCTAAGCACTTTGACAGCTAGGGAAGTTAGGTGTGAAGTGGAATAGGAGATTAATCAAAGTAGTACAATTCAGGCTTCACAAAAGACTGCAGTTTAGCCATTCTAAAAAGAAGCAGCAGTAAAAAGCACTTTGAAAGTCTGTTTTGTGGCATTTGCATTGTTTGTGTTTTAAGTAGTCATTGAACATCACAAAATGTTACTTGAATCTGACTGACTGAAAGGCAGCAGTGTATGCATGTAAAAACAATGCAGTGACAGGAGCTTTAGGAAGAAAAAGGCCTGCATGATATAATTTTTTATAGTTAAGCACTACATTGTGGGATACCTAGAGGCAGATTAAACAATCAGAATTACTTCAAGATGCCAGACCCAATGTGGTCAGACTCAGAAATTATGTATAAAAATATTTAAAAACCTGTAAGTTGTCCCAGAGTGGTGTTAAAATGTAGGAAACACCAAACCATGATGGAATAAACATGTTTTTGAGTCTGTGGGTGCAGTTCTTCTTTAAGGTTCTTATAAGTTTTAATACATTTACAGATTGAGGTTTAAAGAGATTAAAGTTCTTGTTTGTAGGTTCTGTTACCGTATTGTGCTTTTTAATGACATATATTTCTCTGTGGTGTTTGTACAAATAAATTTGTATATATTTATATATTTTTGTTTTTTGTTTACTTTAGTTTGATTTAATCATTTAATTGATTAATTGAATTTTATCATGTAACCATTTGAGCTGTATAATGTTTTGCATTCATTCTTATGAAGTCCATGTAT